>NC_057795.1:68978824-69271337 GCF_018294505.1 Triticum aestivum
TGCATGTTTGTCACTTGGCACGCAACTGCAAGGAATGTCGCCCTCAAGTGCAATTGCATGTCTTCTACGATACTGCAACTCTGTGGTGTTTTGTCAGACATCAGATAGTTGCATGTCTGCTACTAGGCATTCAACTACAAATGTCGCCCAAACTGCAACTTTGTGGTGTTTGTCGGTAGGGGACAGTAGTTACATGTCTTTCACTTGGCACACAACTGCATGTGCTGCCCCGGAGTGCAACTGTGTGTCTTTAATGAGACTGCAACTCTATGGTGTTCTGTCCGGGAGAGGATAGTTGCATCTCTGCTACTAGGCATGCAACTGCAAATGTCATCCCTAGCTGCAACTTAGTGGTGTTTGTCGGTGGGAAGAGGGCAGTTGCATGTCTGTCACTTGGCACGCAACTTCAAGTGTCGCCGCTGAATGCAATTGCATGTCTTGGACGAGACCGCAACTCTGTAGTGTTTTATCAAGGAGAGGACGGTTGCTACCAGGCATGCAACTGCAAATGTCACCCCGGCTGCAACATTTATGATGTTTGTTAGTGAGGAGAGGACACTTCAACTCTATGTTGTTTTGTTGGAGGGGAGAAGGTGCTAGTTGCATGTCTGCTACTAGGCATGCAAGTGCAAGTGTCTCGCTCTCCGACTACAACTGCATGTCTTCAACACCACTGCAACTATGTGTTTTATTTTTGATTTTTTTCTACTTTCGGTTTTTCTTTCTATTTTCTTTTTTGTGTGTTGGATTTTTGTTATTTTTTCTAAATAGTGATGTCATATATATATTTAAAATAAAGCCACTGATTCGCACACATGTTTAACGCACACATTTCCTTGTCTTATTGTTCTTCTTTTTTGTGTCAGAATTATGTGCTGAAATAATACTCTATTTTTTTAGAACAATCACACTACACTATTTTTTTAGAACAATTACACTTTTTTGTATGCATTATGTTTCATGGAGACACACCTTAGTGCTGAGAGCGTTGAAAAAAGAGAAACCAACCTAGTAGGAGACAAGATAACAGAAAACAAAAGAAGGCTTCCCACGCTTCTCACGTACAAGCAACAATAGAAAATTCCGATGCTCCGATCGATGCAGCCCACTTAAGAAGACAATAGGAAAAACAAAGGACAGAGAAAAAGGCCTCGTACATGACACGCCGGCCCAAAGGATAACAAAACGAGCGAGGAGGAGAATCAATCGGGGCCTCGGGCCGCCTGTACCCGGATGCTGACATCAGCCGACTGAAACTTGGCGAAGTCTCAATCGACTGATTCTTAGATAGACCCTTTTGCAATAGGTTGGTCACGTCCTCTTCAGCCAGAGCCCATACACACACTGACGTTATGCACTCCAGACGGGAATGCCTCGAGGAATCCACGTGACCGCGTATCTTGCATCTCCTGTAACATGCATTCCTATGAATTAGTACAATTTTGCCGTGGGGAGTGAGTGCTTGGCAAGCCGCCACAAAAATACCATGATCTTTGACGGCAACTTGGACTCTCCAAATTGATGTCCAGTTCTTCTCCAACTATCTTGTTGGAGTTCGACGCTCTACCTTCCAGCCATGCCTCCCATTTTCCCTTCGTGTCGGGGGTTGGGTACGATATATGTCAACGGATGGCTTATCATGGTGGGAGCGAGTAAAACGTCGCCGGTGCCTGGAAGCGGGATAAGGCGTAGACACGTACGTCGACGGACTTTACCCAGGTTGGGGGCTCTCCGTGGAGATAATACCCCTACTCCTGCTCTGCGGGGTCTCCGCATGATAACTAAGGCACTAGTGCTACAAGTTGCTCCTTGAGCTGTGTCTAGAGGTAGGAGAAGGCAAGGCTAGCTCTTCCCTGCCCTAGGTAACTGGCTGCTTCTATCAGGGTTGGAACCCTTTGCATGGGTGGCTTGGCGGGTTTATATAGGCCTACCCCCCAGGGGTACAATGGTAATCCGTCCGGGTGCTGGGCCCGGCTTGTCAGTGTCTCCAGCCTTCGGCTTCTCCGCCGACCGTTGGGGCCCGCCGCCTAGTGGGCCTCGCCGGCTGGTTGGTGGCTGCTTATTGTAGCCGTGTTGTTGATGACGGGGGCTTGGTCATCTTAGTGTGGCTACAGTCCCGTTGCCTGGTGGGGGGGCCACTGTAGCCACTCCTGGTCTTGTCAGCTTAATGGCATGCTTGCCTCGGGGCAAGAGACGGCCGCCTGCTGGAGGCCGGCCCTTCCCGAATCCGCCTGGTTGGGCTTCCGCCATCCTCCGCGGGGCTCACTGCCCGATGGGCCCCGCCACCGGCAGGCCGTACTGACAGGCCGTCGTGGGGAACAGGACTCCGCCTACTCGGAGTGACGTCAGAGGAGACATTGCACAGTGCCCCGTCGTGAGGAGATCTCCGCCTGTATGGAGCACTGTAGCCACGCCTGTCCCGAGCGGCGGAGGCGACGTGCTTCACTGTAGCCATGCTCTGACTTGTACTCTTGATGGGGGCTCAGCCGTGCCATGGTCGCGAGGTGGCCGTCTGCCCGTTGCCGCCCTCTCTGGAGGCCGGCCGGCAGGAGCCGGGCACCCGGAGCGCCGTAGTCTTGGGTCTGCTGCCCTCTGGCAGCCGGCCGTTGAGCCAGCCGGCTCCCTGAGCGCGGAGCTTCAGCTCGGGGCCCAGCTAGGCGGAGCTGGACCAAAGTCTTGATAAATCCAGGGACTCGGGTGAGCCTACCCGTGGGCCATTACTCCGACACTTCATGCAAGCGAGCATGGTGAGAACACTCTTTTGTAAATAATTTTACTTGTTTCAAGTACCACTTTCTGTATTACCTTTAACAAATTTTCCGTGGCAATGCATGGGGATCATCTAATTAAGAACAGTAAAACTGCACCTAATCCCTGCCCTCTCAGTAATTAGGTGTTTGTGGCTGTTGGATTTCGCTAACTGGGCATTCTTCGTCGTAGGATCTTCATTAAGCTGTACCTTAATTGCGAAGTGGGCTAAATGTTGCAGGGGCAGCTGCTCCCGTAGCTTTTTCTGAGCCCTCTGGTTAATTGGGCTGCCTCGGGCCCGTTTTCCCTGCTCAGGCCCAACACAACGAACAAACCTCAGCGAGTACCGCTCCATCTCCTAAAACAATCGCTCTATAGAGAGGGGATGGCGGCGCTCGATGCGGCCAGCGCGGCTTCGATGCAGGCGGCTCGGGCGGCCAGCGGCCGGGTCCAGGCGAGGCACCAGTGGATCCAGGCTATCCGCGCCGCACGTGAGGGTATCCATTACCACTCGACCGAGAGGATCCATGAGCTATCGATCGATCGAGGGTATCCAATGCGGGATGCAGGTCATGGGTCGATCTACAGAATCCACTTTGGTGGCCGGTCCATTCGACTGGTTGGCGTGGGACGCGGACGATAATGGAGGTCTTTGCTCGTGGCTAGCCGGAGTCGGCCGCGCCTGGCCGCTAAGATCGCGGACGGGGGACGATGGAGGTTGTGGCAGCTATATGTGGACCGCAGTGCGACGATGACAGATCAACCGTGGTCCTCGTGATGGGTTCCCGCGCCAGGGTCTTAGTCATTGCGTTGTTGGTCGCAGGGCAGTTATCAGTCGCCAGGGCAGGGAAGTACCTCTCCGTGATGCAGGTCAGCCTCAACCTGGTTGCCTAATATCTAATTCCTAGCACGCACTCTAGCAGCACGACTGCGGCCTCCTGGACCACCTGGCCGTTCGTTATGATGGAAGCGCGCGACGAGCTTGGAGGTGAAGCCAGGGAGGAAGGGAAGATTGTAATGTCATGCTCGATCTTGACAGTAGTGGCAGTGGGAAGCCTACTGAAATCAACTTGTAAAGTCCGATCCCCTCTCTACGTCTTTAAACAATGTTCAAATGATACACAATATGCTTAGTTATTTGTAAGGTCTGGAATATTTTCCTGCAACAGAAGTGTCTGCAACATAAATTTTTGGATGGTGAAGCTTTCATTGGTGCTCCGTGTGCTGAAGGCCTGAAGCTGATCACCAGCATGCGAGGGCAATGGCAGCCACGGCTGGCTTTGCTCAAGCAAACTCACATCATGCACTCACTATAGTATATGCCATTAACCTCTACAGTCCGTCAGTTGGCTCAAGATGTTCATATCAACTTACCATACAGTTTATATTTCAGGTACAAAATGTGTTGGCTCAAGAGCCACCAGAGTCGTTTGCTTCTTAATATTTGGACAGTTGAATTCGGGAATACATGAGACATGCATTTGATTTTGAATTAAGAGATGGAGAATC
Organism: Triticum aestivum; assembly: GCF_018294505.1. Lineage (NCBI taxonomy): Eukaryota > Viridiplantae > Streptophyta > Magnoliopsida > Poales > Poaceae > Triticum > Triticum aestivum. Next base: position 68,983,082 of record NC_057795.1, read on the forward strand.
TGATTGTTGCTTGCAAAAGGTGCTCAGGCATGGGAAACAGTTACTTTTGACAGTAAAATAGAGGCCATCAGATCAATGTATTGTTAGCCACAAAATTCTTGAGCTTATAACTTCTAGACATTTATGGATTCAGAACTTAGAGTGGGAGGCACCAATGATACGCCTGGTCATTGTGGTTCAACTTCACTACTAATTAGGACAAAGAACTAGGTGATGATACCTATTAATGTTGAATGCTCGAGGTAAGTGTATAATTACCCTGCATTTTCGCTTGGTCATGCGGGTTATTGTCAACTATGAAGTTTTGCACAGTTCACTTATAACATATATGACCAAGCAAATAACATAAATGTTATTGGGCTGCAGGCATCCTCCTTCTGCTGTGATGATGCATCATGCATTATGATTTTATAATATTCCTTTTACACCAAGCTTCTGAAGTTAAACATGAATGTAGACATGAAGCATTTTAGTGAGAGTTGTACAACGGCAAGCATTTTTAGGTGGTTTAGAAACTTCTGTCAGAAATTTCCTTTGTGGTGTTCAAGTTATAAAGTAAAATCAATGCCATTTGGCGGCTCACCTTTCTTTCACTCTTCAAATTATTAAACTAATTATATCTCTTATTTTCTGTGAAATAACATTATCAATAATATCCCTGCTAATTTTACAAGGTCACATAAATGCAGTATTTAGTTGGACAAATTATGCAAAGTACATGATAATTAAAAACACCCATACTGATATAATTGAGATTATGCACTAAAGGTTTATTCCTAAAATAGTGAAGGTTAATCTAACATTTCTGAAGATGGTTAAGAATGACCTTCCTAGATACTGTGAAGTCATGTGATGATCCCTTTGGTTACATTGTTTTCTCTCTTTTGTGAAGTTACAAGAACTGGAAAAACTAAACTTGTCAAATTTCAAAAGCATGGACCTTTTTTCTTTCTTTCTTTGTGTATACTTCTCTTATAGTTCTTATAATAACACTTATTGCTAATATGCATTTCGTAATTAGATTCTTTTTGGCTGATAGTACTTTTAATAAACTTTTAAAAGAAGGGGGTTTCAGATCCTCAATATAATGGTTTGCAATGGTTTGGGGATCAGTATAATTGTCTGGTATTAAATAAATAAAATTACTTTACTTTCACCAATTTATCATCCTTTTAAAATATGTATTTATCATCAGTTCTGAAATAGGTCAAATCAGTTCATGAGCGAGGACCAAAGTTTACAAAATGATCAATTGATGAACTGCAATGAGATGTCAATGTAGTAAAATCAAGAACAATTGTAGCTTATGATGGGCAAGAACAATGAGCAGCCATAAATTTCAAAGAAGGAAAACCAATATCAAACAAGTTGATGTGCGTGTTTCCGATTTCAGTGCCAAGGGAGATATTTTAACGCTAATTGTACAATGTTTTTAGAGCTGTCTTTTTACCATATAATATGATGTTGTAGCTAAAACTCCTAGCTGCTTAGAATCAATTTTAGATAGCGGTCTTACAACTACAGTACACAGATTACACTACAATGCTCTGTTTTGCTAATCCAAAATATTAAGTTCATTGTCCTTAAATTCTAAGCAACTTATATCGTATTTAACACCAATATTTACGCCATCGTGTATTTATCAAATATCCTAACATTATACTGAAAAAGAGACGGGCGCGACAACGCGCGCCATCAATGATATAGTAGTATACAAATAGGAACCCCAGCAAAAAAAGAAAGAAAGATATGTGGGCTCAATCAGTAGCGGAGAGTGACATGGAAGTAAGACGGGACCAATTGATAAGCCCAAAGTAATAGCTTACCTGAGCCAACAAATACAAATTTATTAGGCCCCGTAACCGGTTGCGTCCTCCCCCAAAAAGCTCTGCTCTTGGGTTCAACCTTATTTTTTCTGAGATACGGGTACATTATTGTACGTGTCCAATGTCTTATCTAGTGTGATATATAGGATTCAATGCACATTTTCAAAGTGCGATGCAATATTGTAGCCATTTGCGGTTAATGTTGTAGCTTGTAAATGTGCAACTAATGTACACATTCATTTTTTGATGCAGTACCATATCTTCAAAATTAATATTATAATTAATCTAAGTTGTAGCCTATAGATGTGCAATTAATGTACACATTCCCTTTTTAATGCAGTACCATATCTTCAAGATATATATAATTAATGCAATGTTGTAGCATGTAGATGTGCAACTAATGTACACATTAATTTTTTTTGATGCAGTACCATATCTTCAAGATATATATAATAATGTAATGTTGTAGCCTGTAGATGTGCAACTAATGTACACATTAATATTTTTGATGCAGTACCATATATTCGAGATATATCATATATACAACTAATGTGTGTAAAACGTGTCGATATGAAGTTAACGTACACATTCATTGTTTGATGCTATTTCGTATCTTCAAGGTCTAGCCTGTAGATATAGAGTTAATGTCCACATTCATTGTTTGATGCAATATCGTATCTTCAAGATATAGAACTAATGTATGATGTAGCCTCTAGATGTGCAATTAATGTATACATTAATTGTTTGATACAGTGTCATATCTTCAAGATATACAACTGGTGTATGCGTTTGTATGATCTTCTCAACGAAGGCTACATAAACCAAGCCATAGCTAATGAAGTCATGTATCCCACACATTCACTGAACCCACACAAATCCTATATTGTACGATTCTAACACCAAAGGGATAGATAAGGCTCTAGTGTAGCAGATACAAAAGCCATAGCCATGACGAAACTCATGTGCTTATGTTTCATCATCCTCACTATTGCGGTAGCCGTGTCGGCTGATGAATGTGAGGGTGACCGACAGGCCATGATCAAGGAGTGTGCTAAGTATCAACAATGGCCAGCAAATCCGAAGTTAGATCCATCGGACGCATGTTGCGCCGTGTGGCAGAAGGCAAACATCCCATGCCTTTGCGCTGGTGTCACCAAGGAGAAAGAGAAGATATGGTGTATGGAGAAGGTTGGCTACGCTGCCAATTTCTGCAAGAAGCCCTTCCCACATGGCTACAAGTGCGGAAGTAAGTGAAATATATTAAGGGAATTACGATGATTGGCATTGCATACATGCAGTTTTGATATTTATCATTCTTCGGATTCACATGGTTTTGATTTTAGTTATGCATTTTATATGTTTCTTGTGCTATTCTGATCATATGTTGGGTCAAATTGAATGGTCTTGCAGGTTACACATTCCCTCCTCTGGCGTAGTGATTCTAGTTTAGTAGCGGGAGGAGAAGCATTAGCATTTACATTATATGTGTGTGGCCTCACAAGAGCTTCCCTTTCAAATCTATAATTCTTGAGGTTGTACTCATAATAGTTTATGTTAGGAACTATCTATGAGAAGGTTTGTGAAACTAATAAAGTCTTCTCCTCAAATTGTCTAAATTATGTTTGTTCATACACAACATTTTTGTTCTATTTATGGCTCATTGTAGGTGAAGGGATCAAGGATATTAGAAGAAATTAGTGTTGTTAAAGCAACAACTTTCATGTGCTTTTTATATGCAAAGTTAATGGGTTCATTTATGCCCTGAGGTCAACCAATTTTCACCTTACTAACTCTTATTCTTGGACCCTGGCTGACGCAAAGCTCTGAATACAACTTAATTTGCTAGAAGTGAGGAGATTGATGGGAGGGGATGATAAAGATAAGTGGCATATTTAGTTAGTTGTATATATGATTTCACACACAAATCCGTTGTAGTTCGATTATAATGGTTTACTTGGATTTTGTAATGCGTGCAACATCTGCCTTGTCCATTATATACACTACCATAATTTTATCATACAAAGTTTTTCAACTAGTGAAAGTGCGTTATGTCGACTAGAGAGGGGGTGAATAGGCGATTTTTATGAATTCTTCACTGAGGAATTTGCCGGTGAGGAAATTCCTTAGCGAAGAACTATTAGCAGCGGAATAAGTACTCAGAAGTAAGCATAACAGAATACAAGCATGGTCATCATGATGAAATGAAGACTAGCACAGAGTACAGAAAGCGTAATCACAGGATAACACATGATGAAGACAAACAGACTGAAGAAATTGAACTGAGGAAATTGAGAAAGTCTTCAGTCAAAGTCTTCAAACACAGATATGAACAAACACTCAACACAGTAATGAGGAAATGAAAGGGTTGAGGAAATAGAACCAGTAGGTTGGTGAAGACAATGATTTGGTAGACCAGTTCCAACTGCTGTTTCAGTTGTACGTCTGGTTGGAGCGGCTGAGTATTTAAACTCGAGGACACGCAGTCCCGGACACCCAGTCTCTAAGCACGCAGCTCAGGACACCCAGTCCTCACCGTATTCTCCTTGAACTAAGATCACACAGATCCCGTCCAATCACTCGTGGTAAGTCTTCAGGCGACTTCCAAACCTTCACAGACTTGGTCACTCGGCGATCCACAATTCCTCTTGGATGCTCTAGACCTTGACGCCTAACCGTCTGGAAGAAGCACAGTCTTCAAAGGTAACAAGCGTCGGATCCACGCAGGATCAATTTCTTCAGTGATGCTCAATCACTTTGGGGTTTGTAGGTGTTTGGGTTTGGGATTTTCCTCACTTGATGATTTTCGCTCAAAGTCCTCGGAGGATGGGTTGCTCTCAAATGACAAGTGTCAAGTTCTCTCGGAGCAGCCAACCAGCTAGTGGTTGTAGGGGGCGGCTATTTATAGCCTAGGGAGCAGCCCGACATGATAAGACATAAATGCCCTTCAATGATATGACCGTTAGGTGGATAAGATATTTTGGGACAGCTGGCGCGCAGCACAGCAACGGTCGGAAATTTGACTCTCAAATTCCTCAGGGCTATCATGTTCCTCACTATGTAGATAATTCGCACTGGCGAATTCCTAACTCCTCAGTCAGAACAAATTCATCAGCGACCAGAAGAACTTCGTCTCTGTCACTGAAGAAAGTGACTGAACCGTATGAGATTTCCAAAGGCTTCACTCGAAGGGATTGGTAGGTGTAGGATTTTGAGTTGAGCATCACATGGAAATTTTTCCTTAGTATTTCCTCGACCCCCTTTAATAGTACGGTGTTTCCTATGACTCAAGAAAGAGAAAATGAAACTACGAAAACAAAAGTCTTCACGCTTCATGTTCCAGAAATGAATACCAAGTCTTCAAGGTCACACCAATTTCTTCACTTTCAAAGTCTTCAGAAAGTCTTCAGAATATCAAAGTCTTCAGTTGAAGAACTTCATTTTTAGGGGTCGACTTTCTCTGTAAATATCAAACTCCTATAGACTTATAGACCCATGTACACTCACAAACGCATTAGTCCCTTAACCTATAAGTCTTCAATACACCAAAATCACTAAGGGGCACTAGATGCACTTACAATCTCCCCCTTTTTGGTCATTGATGACAACATAGGTTAAGTTTTCAACGGGGATAAACATATGAAGTGTATACACTGATATTGAGGAATTTGATTACAAGATATAGTAGAACTCCCCCTGAAGATGTGCATAGTGAGGAATTTGCTTTTGAGGCAATGCACATTTGAAGAGTTGAATCATGGAGATCTCCCCCTATATCTTGTAATTCATACACGCATTTGATAAATAATATGAAGAATTTGAAATGCATGATGAAATATGGTGCCTGATGAGATTCAGCATGCGTGCAATGTCATTAACGAGGAATAAGCATGCAAAGCATAATGCAACAAAAGTATCAGCGCACCATCGGGTTTAAGATTACAACTCGATTGAAATAAAAGTTTCAGAAGAACGAGAGTTGTAACTTAAAAAATGCCCTTAATATAGACCCGCTTGAAGACTAACTCAGATTTCTCCCCCTTTGTCATCAAATGACCAAAAGGATTGAAACTAAGGACTAACGGCCCTGAAGAATTTCAAGTCGATGGAGGAGCGCCAGCGTTGTCGGGGTTGTTTGTTGTCGCAGGGCCTGCCGCAGTGTCGTCCAAATCTTCATACTCATCAGTGTCACGCGATGAAGAATAAGAGCTGGCCACCAAGGAAGGAACTTTGACCTTCTTGAATTTCTTCGGTGGAGGTGCAGACCAGTCAAATTCATCCTTGAGACCCATATTCTTCAGATCAGCAGCGCTGTAGACATGAGAGAGAACAGCCCAGGTACGGTTGAAGGTTTCATGGAGGTAGTATTGGTTTTTCTTCACTGCATTGTGTGTGGAGGTCATGTTGTGAAGAATTGAACCAAACTGACGCTTGACCCATTTATGATTGCGATCAACCTTCTGATGAAGACTGAGGAGTAACTCACGGTCAGTCATCACCCTGGGTGTTGTGGCTTGAGGATTTTGCTTGGCTGAGGTATTGGCGGCAGAGTCATGTGTGGCAGAATCGTCATTGGTAGAGTAAGATGCAGCCTTGCGAAATTGACCATCCAATGGACGAATGCCTTCATCGATCACAGCAGCGGCCTTGCCTTTATCATCAGCTGATGAAACTGTCCGTTTGAGGACTTCAATGGGAGGCAGGTAGCTACCGTGGTTCAGAGTGTCAGCTTTGTAATTCAGTGAAGATCTTGCCCTGATGAATCTCATAATCCAAGGAGCATAGGGCTTCAGCTCGAATGGTGACATAGCAATATTGGCCAGAGTCCTCATGAAGAAATCATGGAAGTTTATGGGAACGCCATGAATGATGTTGAAAAGCATATTCTTCATGATGCCAATGACTTCTTCTTCATTTGAGTCGTGGCCTTTGATAGGACTCATTGTCTTCGTCAGGATTCGATAGATAGTTCGAGGCACATAGAGTAATTCCTTGATGAGGAATTTGGTTCGTGGGGCCTGCCTTGGCTTCAATGGCTTCATCAGCACTTGCATATAGTGATTTGAAAGTTCTGGTTCGTTGTAGATACAACGAGCATCATCAAGTGGAGGACTGAGTGGCAGAGCACGAAGCAATTTAGTTGCAGGTGCCTTGTAGTGAGTATTTTCAGACATCCAATCTAATACCCAGTAGTTCACATCTTTAGCGTCTCCGGTGATGTGTAGAGTTGCATAGAATTGAAGAATGAGTTCTTCATTCTAGTCACAGATATCAATGCAGAAATTTAGAAGTCCTGCGTCGTGAAGAACACTGAGGACTGGCTCAAAGCCGGGCAGAGACTCCATGTCCACATGAGGAATATGTGCATGATCAAAGACTTTGTCTTTGTTGAAGAGCACTGAGGAATAGAAATTGGCTTGGCTGGCAGTCCAGAAACGCCTCTTCCTTATGTGAGCAGAATCATATGGATTATAATCAATGAAGAATACATGCTCGGCAAAGAAATCTTCAGCCTTAAACTTCTGTTTGCTTGAGAACGGATTCTTTTGCTTTGGCAGAGGGATGTCAGTGAGTTGCATCACCACCTCAGGAATCGCGAGCTCAGGTTCTTCAGGCTGAGAAATTTCTTGTTCCTCAACAGGTGCAGTCTGAGGATCAGCAGCAGCATGTTCATCAGCACTAGTGGATGGAATTTCTTCATGCACTGAGAGAGTGGGATGAGTTTCTTCAAAGCCCATTTGAACTGTTGGTGCAGGGGACTGAGGAATCTGTTGGAGCAGGGTGAAGAGAGGAGTATTGGGATGCTGACTTTCCCAAAAGTCATCATTCATCACAGGTGTGGTGCACCCAATATCCACATCTTCATCTTCAATTTCCTCAACACCAGCCTCTTCAGCTGTGAACTGAGGCATAGGTGAGGAAATGACTGGAGTTGAAGGGATTGCGTCCACTTCAATTTTTTCATCAATCTTCTCTGACGAAGCAGCAGAATGATGTTCTTCATCAGATCCGATAGGGATCTCATAGTCTTCTCCAAAAGGAACAAGGTCCTTTGTTGGCATGGAGGAAATCAGAACAGCATCAATTGGATTTTCGAGTGAGCTAGTCATTGGCTTCAGTTTCTTCGTAGCCGAAGAGTTTGACATAGCTGATGCCTTCCTTTTCTTCACTGCAGCTCGCTCTGCAGCCTTGGTCTTCTTCACATCAAATGCACATGGAAGAATTGGAGTTGGTGTAGGTGCAGATGGAGCTGAGGAATCTGGTTGATTTTCTTCAGGCGCAACTGATGCAGTTGCCCTGACTTCTTCAGTTTCTTCAGGCGCACCACTAGTGGATGCCCTGGCAATTTTTTCAGTGGCTGGAATGGAATCATCAGCCCTCGAACTAGCATTTTCATCAGCAGCCTAAACTTCATCAGCGGTGCTGGCATGTTCTTCAGTCGACTGAGCTGAGACTTTAGCATGAGGAATTTCATGTTGCGTTGGGGCAGCAACATTGGTGAATTTCTTCGTCAGGTTGACGAATCTGACTTGGGCTCCTTGCCAATCAGCATAGTAGGCATCAAAGTCATTGCTGAGGGCTTGAATTTCAGACTGAGCCTGGAGAAGTTCCTCAGGTGTCATTCTGACAATGTTTTTCTTCAGGAGCTTCTCCTTTCTGTATTGAGCTTTCTTAATCTCTCTTGCCTTTTCAAACTTTCATTTCTCTTCAGTGATGAAATGGGTCAGCATGTGATTTTGACCAGCGGTCAGATGAAAATCAGGCATGGGGGTGTTTGGATCCTTGTGCCAGAGATCAATATAATCGAGGATTTTTCTCGGATCCAACAGCAGTGGCACAGATGTGCCTTTGGCTCTAGCAGCCTTCACCTGTCTGTCTCTGATGATTTCTGCAAGTTCATCATCAGAAGGCACATGAAATGCGACCTGTTTCTTCTTTGGACTTGGCCGAGGACCTCGTCCAGCTGTTGCTTTGGTCTTCAGCAGAGTCGGGCCAGATGATGACTTTGGTGCAGCTGAGGAACTTGCTGAAACACCAGAGGCAATCGAGAAACCAGCAGTCCTTTGACATGTAGTCAGATGCACAGGAGCTGAGGACTTTGGTGTAGCAGTAGCAGTGTGAGGAATTTGCTGAGAGGGCGCTGCTGAGGAACTTGGCCGTGAGGGTGCTGCTGAGGAACTTGGCCGTGAGGGCGCTGTTGGTGAAGCACTTGGCTTACGAGCAGGCTTCTTTGGCATGGATTTCCTCGGTTTGACCGAGGCCTCAGTAGCAGTAGCAGTGGCAGGGTCCTCATTGAATTTCTTCACTGCCTCCTTGGCCTGTCTTGCCAATTTGGCTTGGCGCTTAGCCCATTCTTCAGGAAAGTCCTCACCACGTTTGATGCTTGTGGGATCAGCTACTTGGCCAGGTGCCAATGGAGCTCTTGGGCATGGAGGATTGAGGGCGAATTTCTTCATGTACTTTGGAGTCACATATCTGTATTCCCTCCATTCCCTTGTCCATCTCCGTTCAATCTTCTGAATGCGCACCTTGCGCTGATTTTTGTTTTCTTTGCCATATTTTGCTTCATCAGGTGTGCAATAGTCATCATAAATTTCTCAGGGATTTCAAACGCCGTCATAACCTCAGGTTTCTTTCCTCCTTTCTGTGGCTTCAAACCGTCTGCCATATTCTTCAGTTGAGGAATTTGAACAATTGAGTTCTCTGAAGAAGTATGCAGTTTTTCTTCGAGGAACACTGCAAATGAGTTAAGTTGATGAGAACCTAGTGATTCAGCAGCAGACATGAGTACCTGTGAACAGAGTACAGGTGCGAGGAATTTGGAGAGGTCATATGCGTTCTGAGAAGGTTTTTCAAAAAGAACAAGTTTTGAGGAATTTGACCAGATGAACCTTGAGGAATTTCACTAAGCGTTCTTGTCTTAGGTTCCAGAGTTGTACAGATCGAAGATCCACACAATTAGGGAATCTTGAAGAAAATGATTGCTTAGAGAAGCAATTCAAGATCTTGCGATGTGTGTGGTGTTCATATGTGTGAAGATTTGAAGAATAAACACCTTTGAAGATTTTCAGGAAAGCTTGAGAATCAAAGCGAGTAATAAAACTGACTTTTAATTACCCGAAATGAAGAACACGACGAACTGAGAAGAACAGATGGGAAGTTCGTCAGATTAGATCTTCCTTGCCCTAACTCGGTGGAGGAAGACATCTACGGCGGCGGCGGAGTGAAGATTTCCGCGGTCGGCGTGAGTACGACGGCGACGAGGTCGAGGCAGCGAAGCTCTTCCTCACCGGCGACAATGGAGTAGCGGTGGCACTAGGGTTTGAGGAGCTCGAACGGGAGAGAGAGGTCGAGCGGAGTAAATGAAGTGAGGAAGGGGAGAGGGGTATTTATAGACACGGTGAAAAACTGTTCGCCCGAAGATTTAGGACGAACGTGCCCTTGCCCTTTCTCCTTCACGCGACATGTGTCATCCACGTACTGTGTAGTGGAGATTGTGTACGATCGTGGGTGAATAGAATAATGCATCATGGGATGCGGAACAGTTTGTGCGGCAAAACCAAAAATTTGGATAAGATTTGTTTTAAAGTTTCGTTCGCAATTTCTTCAGCTGCCAAGGACATAGTGAAGATTTTGAACGAGTTTCAAATAGAACTCACATGAAGAATTTGTGAATAGATTGGGTTGAGTATAGCATAGAGGGGGAAGGGTCCGATCACATTCACTTAGCAGAAAAAACAACTTGAAGAAATAGCTATAAGTGAATGCTGTAGAGGACGTAAACTCATATATATATAGCCAATGAAGAAAAACGAAGGAAACAGTGAAGATTTTGCAAAGTTGAAGAATTTGAAAAACTGAAGAATTTCAAAACTGAGGAAAAACTCAAATTGAAGATTTTCAACTTTTGTGGTGGCGTGACCCACCGTATAAGAATGATGATTTCAGACACCGCGTACAATTGTCATAGGGTTCTGAGAATCAAATTCTTCATTAATTTCTTCACACTTAGAGTGTTATTCTTCATTGATTGAAGAAAAACGTTTCTTCATGTGTTGCACATCTAAGTCATCAATTTTGCATAAGTGTTAGGATGTGTGTCCTTTTCAAAGAACATTCAAAGATTCTAAGATATTTAGCTCACACCGCAACTTGCTAAATCTCTTCTCATCCAAGGGCTTTAGTGAAGATATCAGCTAGCTGTTCTTCAGTCTTCACGTGCTCGATGGAGATGTCGCCCTTCAACACATGATCATGAAGAAAATGATGACAAATCTGAATGTGCTTTGTCTTCGAGTGCTGAACTGGGTTGTGAGCAATCTTGATGGCACTCTCATTGTCGCAGAGGAGAGGCACATTCTTCACGTTGACGCCATAGTCCTTGAGGGTTTGCTTCATCCAAAGCAGTTGAGCACAACACGATCTAGCAGCAATGTATTCAACTTCCGCAGTAGACAGTGATACACAGTTCTGTTTCTTCGAGGACCAACAGACCAAAGATCGTCCGAGGAAATGACAAGTGCCAGAAGTTGACTTGCGGTCCACATGATCACCAGCATAGTCAGAGTCAGAATATCCAATGAGATCAAAAACAGAGCCCTTGGGGTACCATAATCCTAGTGTTGGTGTGTGAGCTAGATATCGAAGAATATGCTTCACAGCCTTATGGTGTGATTCCTTCGGTGCAGCTTGAAATCGGGCACACATGCAAACACTAAGCATTATGTCTGGCCTAGATGCACATAAGTACAATAAAGAACCAATCATGGAGCGGTATACCTTTTGATTGAAGTCAATACCATTTTCATCAGTGCATAGATGGCCTTTTGTGGGCATAGGAATTTTGACGCCTTTGCAATCTTGCATGCCGAATTTCCTCAGTACATCTTTGAGGTATTTCTCCTGAGATATGAATATGCCATTGCGCTGTTGACGAATTTGAAGACCTAAGAAGAATTTCAACTCTTCCATCATAGACATTTGATATTCTTCACTCATCATATAGGCAAATTCATCACTATAACGTTGGTCAGTACAGCCAAAGATAATATCATCAACATATATTTGGCACACAAACAGTTCACCATCATAAGATTTAGTAAAGAGAGTAGGGTCGAGTGAACCGGGTGTGAAGCCATTCTTCACGAAGAATTCCTTCAATGTATCATACCACGCCCGAGGGGCTTGCTTGAGGCCATAGAGGGCCTTATTAAGTTTGAAGACTTTGTCAGGATTCTTTGGATCTTCAAAACCTGGGGGTTGAGCAACATATACTTCTTCCTCAAGCTTACCATTGAGGAATGCACTTTTCACATCCATTTGATATAAGATGATATCATGATGATTAGCATAAGCAAGTAATATGCGAATAGCCTCAAGTCTAGCAATAAGTGCGAAAGTTTCATCGAAATCAATTCCTTCAACCTGTGTGTAGCCTTGAGCTACCAGTCGTGCCTTATTCCTTACCACAAGGACATTTTCATCTTGCTTGTTGCGGTAGATCCACTTTGTGCCAATGATATTATGCTTGTGAGGATCTGGACGTTTGACCAGTTCCCAGACATTGTTGAGCTCGAACTGATGTAATTCTTCTTGCATGGCTTGAATCCACTCCGGCTCCAAAAATGCTTCATCTACCTTAGTGGGCTCTGTGATAGAGACAAAAGCATAGTGCCCACAAAAGTTAGATAAATGTGAAGCTTTTGAGCGTGTGAGAGGACCTGGCGCTTCAATGTCATCGATGATCTTGTCAATTTGTACTTCTTTTGCAACGCGAGGATGAGCTGGTTGACGTCGAGGTATTTGATCATTTTCCTCAGCACCATTGTCTTCAGGTGCGTCAGCTCGATGTTCTTCGCGTACTAGAATGAATTCTTCAGCTAATTCTTCAGTAGGAATGACATCCTCAGTTGCCTTGAACTTGATAGAATCCTCAGGTGCTGGTTCATCTAACACAGAAGGTAGGTGCTCTCTTTGTGAGCCATTAGTTTCATCGAACCGCACATCTACAGTTTCAACAATCTTGTGAAGAGCGATGTTGAAGACTCTGTAGGTGTGCGAGTCCTTTCCGTAACCAAGCATAAAACCTTCATGTGCTTTCGGTGCAAATTTAGAATTGTGATGAGGATCTCTAATCCAACATTTAGCACCGAAGACTTTGAAATAACTCACATTGGGTTTCTTGTTAGTGAGGAGTTCATAGGCCGTCTTCTTGAAGAATTTGTGAAGATATACTCTGTTGATGATGTGGCACGCAGTATCAATTGCATCAATCCAAAAACGATTAGGCGTTTTGTATTCATCAAGCATAGTGCAAGCCATCTCAACAAGAGTTCTGTTCTTGCGCTCCACGACGCCATTTTGCTGAGGAGTATAAGGAGCAGATAACTCATGAGTAATACCAAGTTCATCAAGATAGTCATCAAGACCGGAATTCTTGAACTCAGTTCCATTGTCACTTCTGATGTGCTTGATCTTCACACCGATGTTGGTTGAAGCCCTCGAAGAAAATCGTTTGAAGACTTCCTGCACTTCATGTTTGTAAGTAACAATGTGTACCCATGTATATCGAGAGTAATCATCAACAATGACAAAACCATATAGAGAAGCAGCATTAGTGACTGCTGAGTAATGATTAGGTCCGAAGAGGTCCATGTGAAGCAATTCGAATGGACGAGTAGTGGTCATGATAGTCTTCGCTGGATGCTTGGCCTTGGTCATTTTTCTAGCTTCACAGGCTCCGCATAAGTGATCCTTGAGGAATTTGACATTCTCAATGCTAATGACATGCTTCTTCTTCGCAAGCGTGTGCAAATTCCTCATGCCTGCGTGACCAAGTCGTCGATGCCATAGCCAGCCTTCTGAAGTTTTTGCAAGTAGACACACGGCTGGGTGTGGTCCTGTAGAGAAATCAACAATATACATATCTCCTCTCCTAAAGCCTTCGAAGACTTTGGAATTGTCAGCTTCCATAATCACAACACAGCGATACTTGCCAAAGACAACAACCATATCAAGATCACAAAGCATTGAGACTGACATGAGTTTGTATCCTAAGGACTCAACAAGCATGACTTTGTCCATGTGTTTATCCTTAGAGATCGCAAGCTTACCAAGACCCAATACCTGACTTTTGCCTTTGTCAGCAAAGATGATATGCTTCAGATGTGACGGTGATAAAGGAGCATCCATCAAAAGATTCTTGTCACCAGTCATGTGATTTGTACATCCACTATCGAGGACCCATTCAGTGGTTTTGGGTTGGTCATCCTGCAGATGAATTAGTGTAACTTACAATCTCATATGCTTCATCAGTGAAGAATATGATATTAAGTTCATCAGATGAATTTCATCAAGCAGTAAATAGATATAGCAGTTATGAGGACGTGTGAAATGAAAGTTCATTTCATCATGGTTAGCCTGCGTCCTTTCAGGCATTTTTGTCAGGTCCCCAGCAAATTCTTCAGACGTTAAGGCACGTCTGGAGACCTGACCCTGCAGAAGAGATTAGTTCTTTTTCTTCACCACCCACATCTGAAGGGGTGGCAAAGAGTTCATCACTCTGCGAGCACTATACGAGAATGGTGGCATAGAAGCCAAACCATTTCGTTTCACATAAGAGGGGTTAGGGTAAGCATATGAATAAGCAGAGAAATTCTTCGAGGACTTATGAACATAATGATTTGAAGAATAATATGCATATTCGTAGCCCTTAGCTCTACCCTGCGAAACAGAGTTGTTAGCACGATGATAGTGATATGAGGACTTTGATCCATTTGAGGAATTTGATCCACGTGAGGAATTTGGTCCATATGAGGACTTGGATCCAGATGAAGAATTAGGTCCATATGAAGAGTTTGTTCTGGGGTTCCCATTCTTCACAGGTGGTGTCATGAGGACATTCACCTGAAGACTTTCAACATAACTTTTGGGAACCCAGATTTTCTTCATAGGGGAACCGTTCCTGCAGTTAGTCCCAACATATCTAGCAAATACTTCACCATTCTGATTTTTGAACAGTTTATAGTTGGAGTCAAATGACTCATCAGAAGAATGAGGAGATTCACATGTAAAGCCAGATAACATGGATGGATCAATTGGAGGTCCCTTTGCAGCAACCCATGAGGTTTTGGGGTACTGCTCAGGCTTCCAATATGTTCCATCAGCATTAAGTTTCCTCTCAAAGGCAATACCCTCTTTCCTAGGGTTTCTATTGAGGATCTGCTTTTTGAGCACATCACAGAGAATCTGATGCCCTTTGAGGCTTTTGTACATGCCTGTCATGTACAGTTCCTTCAGCCCTGCATCGTCAGTGATACTAGCAATGTCCTCAGATGAGGAATTAGTGATAGCAGAGGCAGGTGAAGAATTTGTAACAGTTGAAGCATTTGAACATTCAGGTGAAGAATTAGCAGATTCACGTTCAATGCACTTTAAGCATGGAGGAACAAATTCTTCCTGAGAAGTGCTGATTTGTTGAGCAAGTAAGAATCGCGCTCCTTCTGAAGATCTTCATAACTCACTCTTAGCTTCTCAAGATCTTGCTTTCTTTGAAGAAATTCATAAGAAAGTTTCTCATGATCAGATAAGAGAGTGTTATGATGACCTTGAAGGTTATCAAACCTAGACTGAAGTCTCTGAAGATTTTCAGTCAGGGCTTTAGTGCGATCCATTTCTTCACCCAACATATCATCACTTTTGTCTAGCATGTTTTGAACCTTTTCCAAGGCATGTTGTTGTTTGGTGGCAATGCAAACAAGTTTGGTATAGCTAGGTTCAATATCATGATCAGATTCATCATCATCAGATTCACAGTCACTAAATTCAGATGAGGAACATTCGGTTACCTCGACACCCTTTGCCATGATACATGGTGCAGAAGATGATGATTCTGGTTCGAAAGTCATTGTTTTGAGAGATTCCTTGAAGTCCTCAAACCAAGGATCATGACGGGTTCGATGATCTTCATAGACGTCGGAGATTCGGTCCCAGATAAGCTTTGCGTTGCAAAGATGCATAATGAGCCTGAATTAGTCTCTGGATAGACAGGAACAGATGATATCCTTCGCCATGCAGTCAAGTCGAGTGTATTTGTGAATATCATCTGCGTTCGCCGACTTGCATAGATCAGTAAGAACAATCTCAGTGACGGTCCACAGCTCGCTGTCCCTTGCCATGAGGCGCTTCCTCATCATGGCCTTCCACTTGGGATAATCATGACCGTCAAAGATAGGGCATGTCACTTTCTTCATACCTGCGGTCGACATAACTAAAACTCCAGGCGGTTAAACCAAAATCACACAGAACAAGGGAGTACCTTGCTCTGATACCAATTGAAAGTGTGTTATGTCGACTAGAGGGGGGGTGAATAGGCGATTTTTATGAATTCTTCACTGAGGAATTTGCCGGTGAGGAAATTCCTTAGCGAAGAACTATTAGCAGCGGAATAAGTACTCAGAAGTAAGCATAACAAAATACAAGCATGGTCATCATGATGAAATGAAGACTAGCACAGAGTACAGAAAGCGTAATCACAGGATAACACACGATGAAGACAAATAGACTGAAGAAATTGAACTGAGGAAATTGAGAAAGTATTTAGTCAAAGTCTTCAAACACAGATATGAACAAACACTCAACACAGTAATGAGGAAATGAAAGGGTTGAGGAAATAGAACCAGTAGGTTGGTGAAGACAATGATTTGGTAGACCAGTTCCAACTGCTGTCTCAATTGTACGTCTGGTTGGAGCGGCTGAGTATTTAAACTCGAGGACACGTAGTCCCGGACACCCAGTCTCTGAGCACGCAGCTCAGGACACCCAGTCCTCACCGTATTCTCCTTGAACTAAGATCACACAGATCCCGTCCAATCACTCGTGGTAAGTCTTCAGGCGACTTCCAAACCTTCACAGACTTGGTCACTCGGCGATCCACAATTCCTCTTGGATGCTCTAGACCTTGACGCCTAACCGTCTGGAAGAAGCACAGTCTTCAAAGGTAACAAGCGTCGGATCCATGCAGGATCAATTTCTTCAGTGATGCTCAATCACTTTGGGGTTTGTAGGTGTTTGGGTTTGGGATTTTCCTCACTTGATGATTTTCGCTCAAAGTCCTCGGAGGATGGGTTGCTCTCAAATCACAAGTGTCAAGTTCTCTCGGAGCAGCCAACCAGCTAGTGGTTGTAGGGGGCGGCTATTTATAGCCTAGGGAGAAGCCCGACATGATAAGACATAAATGCCCTTCAATGATATGACCGTTAGGTGGATAAGATATTTTGGGACAGCTGGCACGCAGCACAGCAACGGTCGGAAATTTGACTCTCAAATTCCTCAGGGCTATCATGTTCCTCACTGTGTAGATAATTCACACTGGCGAATTCCTAACTCCTCAGTCAGAACAAATTCATCAGCGACCAGAAGAACTTCGTCTGTGTCACTGAAGAAAGTGACTGAACCGTATGAGATTTCCAAAGGCTTCACTCGAAGGGATTGGTAGGTGTAGGATTTTGAGTTGAGCATCACATGGAAATTTTTCCTTAGTATTTCCTCGACCCCCTTTAACAGTACGGTGTTTCCTATGACTCAAGAAAGAGAGAATGAAACTACGAAAACAAAAGTCTTCACGCTTCATGTTCCAGAAATGAATACCAAGTCTTCAAGGTCACACCAATTTCTTCACTTTCAAAGTCTTCAGAAAGTCTTCAGAATATCAAAGTCTTCAGTTGAAGAACTTCATTTTTAGGGGTCGACTTTCTCTGTAAATATCAAACTCCTCATAGACTTATAGACCTGTGTACACTCACAAACGCATTAGTCCCTTAACCTATAAGTCTTCAATACACCAAAATCACTAAGGGGCACTAGATGCACTTACAACTAGCAACTAGGTGCCCTTAAGGTTCTTTTTAGCTTACTGTTGGATTTTCATTGGCTTGGGCTTGACGATTTCCATGTTACACACCACGTGGGACTAGGTGGGATCCTCGAGTAGGACTTTTCTATGACATGTATAAATTTGGATAAGAAGGCTCTACCTAACTTATAGACATCCAGCCCCCCGCACCAAAGTGCATGCGTGGACACACATGCAGACTAGATTTTACCATTTTCTTCTCTGTAACTAAGGGAACATTAGTAAAAAAACAGTTATAACGTGCACAGATATACAAGAAAGAGGAAGAGAGTTAAGAACAAAAAAATAGTTAAAGGTGGATCAAAGGTATCACACCAGGCTACCAAAGTAGCCCTAATTACATCAGATGAGCAATGGAAGGACCATAGTCTGGCGTCCTCGACGCATATGAGCAGCTTATTTCTAATAGAAGATAAACACAATCTTGAGCTTTCAATGTAATCTGCAAAAGAAGTCATCACTAGGATAGGCAATTGACAAAGCACACATATGCTTTCCCTGAAAGAGGATCAACCCCATTTGGAAAACAACAACTAAAAGGGTCATCAATTGATACATCACTTGTATCCACATAGGTCTGCTAGGGAGAATAACCATGTCTGAATTTCAACCGCACGGCTTGAGAAGCTCTAGTTTCTACTTGTAGCAGCCTGAGTTGATCAATCATCCAATTCTTATCAATGGCAATCGTGTTAAGTTTATTTCCTTCACCAGTCTTGCATTCAAAACAAAGAACTTGGCAAATCCAACTTCTTTCTCACCACCTTTGTAATTCTTCAACACCATTACTTTGAGATGGTTCTAAAGGCATTTGACTGGATTTAGTAGTGGGTCATACCGAGGATGCAAGTTTTTCATCTTTGCCTTCCAATACTCCTCCCACCGATAAATGGCATATACATGTTAAATAGACAGTTGCTAACTAGACAAGAATATATACACAAGAATCAAGAATTCATTTCAATATTTTAGGCAAACAAAAATGAGCACTTACAATGACATAGAACTTTGCGAACAAGGGGATGCAACTGAGAAGATCGAGAATGGCATCCAAATCAGGGCCAGAAAACTTGAGAGCCAAAATATTCCTGGTGCATATCGAGTTGCCTAAGCTCGGCCGGATTGTTCCCTAAAGAAAGAAAACAATGGACATGAGAAACAAATATGAATGCATATAGGATTGTTAGCTCAATGTGAGAGCCAATAAGGGTGTTGCTGATAGCTAGCTGGATGCGACCATTTTTCTTAGAACTAGATGTTTACACTCGCAGTGCTAAATAGTCTCACTACGCGTCAATGTGCATAGAGGACGACTCCAGAAGTTAATGTCTGTATTGCCATGCCATCTTGAGGAAAATAGTATGTTTATCTTGTTTGTTATTTTGTTCACTTCATTATTGTTGGTGTATATGTTGCAGGTCTCGAAGATGGTCCAACACTAGTAGGATTGAAAGTATGGAAGACCATACCTGATGCGGAGCATCCTACAGTCATCCTCATGGACCTACCGTCGTCTCACCAAGTGCCAAGTGGACCGATGACACGAGCACATGCAAGAGCTCTCGTGACCGAGGTGACATCTATCCTTAGTGATATTCCATATGACCCACTTGAGACATGGCTACTACCTAAAGTCGGAATGCTATGTGTGCTTAGGTATCAAGAGGACTCGCTCGGAGATGCTCGTGAAGATGGACAAGTTCCCAAGTACATAGATGAAGAAGAACGATGAAAGAGACCGAGGAAAACTCCCAGGACCCGGACATTCGGCCCAGTCCCCGAACATCCGCCTCCTGAAGGTATTAGTAGCAGCAGCCCAACCGACGAGCTACAGGGTCCGAACTTCTGGCCCATGCCCTAGACATCCGGCCTAACACGATGGCCCGGACATCCGGTTGAGCCCCAAAAATCCGGCTCGACATGTCCAGGAGCCAACCGAAGTCGACCACGCCAGCCCGGACATTCGGCCTCCTCAGCCTGGGCATCCGGCCCATCCTTAAAGCTCGTTGAGGGAGTCCTGGATTAGGGGGTCCTCAGACAGCCGGACTATATACTTTGGCTGGACTGTTGGACTATGAAGATACAAGATTGAAGACTTCGTCCCGTGTCCGGATGAGACTCTCCTTTACGTGGAAGGCAAGCTTGGCAATTCGGATATAAAGATCTCCTTCTCTGTAACCGACTCTGTGTAACCCTAACCCCCTCTGGTGTCTATATAAACTGGAGGGTTTAGTCCGTAGGACCAACAACAATCATAATCATAGGCTAGCTTCTAGGGCTTAACCTCGACAATCTCGTGGTAGATCAATTCTTGTAATACTCATATCATCAAGATCAATCAAGCAGGAAGTAGGGTATTACCTCCATTGAGAGGGCCCGAACCTGGGTAAACATTGTGTCCCCCGCCTCCTGTTACCATTAGCCTTAGACGCATCGTTCGGGACCCCTACCCAAGATCCGCCGGTTTTGACACCGACATTGGTGCTTTCATTGAGAGTTCCACTGTGCCGTCACGATAAGGCTTGATGGCTCCTTCAATCATCTACAACAATGCGATCCAGGGTGAGGTTTTCCTCCCTGGACAGATCTTCGTATTCGGCGCACTGCGGGCTAACTCGCTTGGCCATCTGGAGCAAATTGATAGCTACGCCCCTGGCCATCATGTCAGGTTTGGAAGCTTGAACTACACTGTCGACATCCGCGGAGACTTGATCTTCAACGGATTCGATCCCATGACAGGTGCGCCGTACAGTCACGATGAGCATGACTTAGATCTGCCATCAGACGGTGTTTAGGAGAACACACCTACAGCTGCCCCGGCCTTAGATCCGGAGAAGATCGCGCCATCCGATGACGGGTGGATAGACCCCACCACGGAGGCCGCACACTCATCAGCACTAGAGCCGAACACAGACTTCACCTCCAAAGAAATCTGTGTCATCGGATCCTCGGACTCGTCTCTGATCATAGGTTCCGAACCACGTGCATCTGTGCCTATCGACTCTGACTGGGCGCCGATCATGGAGTTTACCTCCGCTGATATCTTTCAGCACTCACCCTTGGGCGACGTGCTAAATTCACTAAAATCTCTCTCACTGTCAGGAGACCCTTGGCCGAACTATGTCCGTCTTGAGTGGGAAGCGGACGATGAAGAAATTCGTTCCCCACCCACCACCCACTTAATAGCTACTGTCGACGACTTAACCGATTGATTTCGACTTTGAAGACATCGACGGTATGGACGACGATGCCGGAGAGGAACAGGAACCACTACCCTCAGGGCGCTGGACAACCACCTGATACGTCTCCGTTGTATCTATAATTTTTGATTGTTCCATGCCAATATTCTTCAACTTTCATATACTTTTGGCAACTTTTTATACTATTTTTTGGGACTAACATATTGATCCAGTGCCCAGTGCCAGTTCCTGTCTGTTGCATGTTTTTTGTTTCGCAGAAACCCAATATCAAGCAGAGTCCAAACGGGATAAAAATGGACGGAGAATTATTTTGGAATATTTGTGATTTTTGGGAGGAAGAATCAACGTGATACAATGCCCGAGGTGGCCACGAGAGTGGCCCACGCCACCACTCCAAGTGGGCATGCCCCCCTATCTCGTGGGCCACCCGTAAGGCGGTTGATGCTCTTCTTTGGCTGCAAGAAAGCTAATTTTTGGAAAACGATCTAGGCGAAGCTTTCAATCGAATCGGAGTTACGGATCTGCAGATATAAAGGAAACGGTGCTAGGGCAGAATTCCAGAACGCAGAAACAGAGAGATAGATCCAATCTCGGAGGGGCTCTCGCCCCTCCCACGCCATGGGAGCCAAGGACCAGAGGGGAAACCCTTCTCCCATCTAGGGAGGAGGTCAAGGAAGAAGAAGAAGAAGGGGGCCTCTCTCCCCCTTGCTTCCGGTGGCGCCGGAGCGCTGCCGGGGGCCATCACCGCGATCTTCACCAGCACCTCCATCATCTTCACCAACATCTCCATCACCTTCCCCCATCTATATCCAGCGGTCCACTCTCCAGCAACCCGCTGTACCCTCTACTTGTACATGGTGCTTTATGCTTCATATTATTATCCAATGATGTGTTTCCATCCTATGATGTGTGAGTAGATTTCCGTTGTCCTATCGGTGATTGATGAATTGCTATGATTGGTTTGAGTTGCATGTTTTATTATTGGTGCTGTCTTATGGTGCCCTCCGTGTCGTGCAAGCGTGAGGGATTCCCGCTGTAGGGTGTTGCAATGCGTTCATGATTCACTTGTAGTGGGTTGCGTGAGTGACTGAAACACAAACCCGAGTAAGGGGATTGTTGCGTATGGGATAAAGGGGACTTGATGCTCTAATGCTATGGTTGGGTTTTACCTTAATGATCTATAGTAGTTGCGAATGCTTGCTAGAGTTCCAATCATAAGTGCATATGATCCAAGTAGAGAAAGTATGTTAGCTTATGCCTCTCCCTCAAATAGAATTGCAATAGTGATTACCGGTCTAGTAACATAGTCAATTGCTTAGGGACAATTCCACAACTCCTACCACCACTTTTCCACACTCGCTATATTTACTTTATTGCATCTTTATCTAAAACATCCCCTAGTTTTTATTTACACGTTCTTTATTATCTTGCAAACCTATCCAACAACACCTACAAGGTACTTCTAGTTTCATACTTGTTCTAGGTAAAGCGAACGTCAAGGGTGCGTAGAGTCGTATCAGTGGCCTATAGGACTTGAGAGAGTATTTGTTCTACCTTTAGCTCCTCGTTGGGTTCGACACTCTTACTTATCGAAAGAGGCTACAACTATCCCGTATACTTGCGGGTTATCAAGACCTTTTTCTGGTGCCGTTGCTGGGGAGTCATAGCGTGGGGTGAATATTCTCGTGTGTGCTTGTTTGCTTTATCACTAAGTAATTTTTATTTGCTGTTCTTAGTTGTTTTCTATCTTTAGTTATAGGTAGGAAATGCAAAATACCAAAAAAATTAGTTGTACCTACTGAACCAATGGTTGAAGAACCACTCAAAATCTATCACACTCCTGAAGCTTTTTACTTGGATCATCTTCGATCCCTTTGTGCTCGTGCTGAAAGCCCCACTAGTTTAGTTGAGGGCAAATCTTTAGATGAGCATGCTTGTTTTGTGCGACACCGTATATCTGAAAAAGGGAAACTATTATGGGATCAAATTCAACGTTTGAAATGCTATGCTTGGAATTTATGTGAAATAGATGAGTTTACTTGTTGTTCTGAAGACCCTAAGAAACACCTACCCTATCAATGCTTGTTTAGTGATAATGGAATCGTATCTTCGTATGCTAAGGGTGTTTACAATTACTATGATGTTCAACAAATTGAAGAATTTGTTGCCTTTAAAGGTGCTTATGAGATTGCCTCTTTGATTGAAAGTATGATGCTACTCTTTACAAATCTGAAAATTTTGCCATATTTCACTATTGTTATGATAATTATCCTTATAATGCCTATCTTAAACCATATATTGAGGACTTCTCCGCTGTCCAAGAAGAGACTAATATTTTGCAGGAAGCTATGGAAGAAGAAATTTTTGATGAAACTGTGAGCTCATTGGATGAAAAAGATGATGAGGAGAGCGAAGAACAAAAGGAGGAAGAGCGGATTAGCTACCCATTCCCACCTTCTAATGAGAGTAACTCTTCAACTCATACATTGTTTAATTCCCCTTCGTGCTTACCGAAGGATGATTGCTATGATGATTGTTATGATCCCATTGATTCTCTTGAAATATCCCTTTTTGATGATGCTTGCTATGCTTGTGGCCAAGATGCCAATATGAATTATGCTTATGGAGATGAACTTGCTATAGTTCCTTATGTTAAACATGAAATTTTTGCTATTGCACCCACACATGATAGTCCTATTATCTTTTTGAATTCTCCAAACTACACTATATCGGAGAAGTTTTTGCTTATTAAGGGTTATATTGATGGGTTGCCTTTTACCATTGCACATGATGATTTTGATGAATGTAATATGCATGTGCTTTCTGCTCCTACTTGCAATTATTATGAGAGAGGAACTATTTCTCCACCTCTCTATGTTTCCCATACTATGAAATTGCAAGAAACTGCTTATACTATGCATTGGCCTTTACTATGTGTGCATGAATTGTTCTCTTATGACATGCCGATGCATAGGAAGAGAGTTAGACTTCGTTGTTGCATGATATATGTTACTTTGTGCTCATTGCTAAATTAAAAATCATTGTTAATTAAAATTGGCTTTGATATACCTTGGGATCCGGGTGGATTCATTACTTGAGCACTAAATGCCTAGCTTAATGGCTTTAAAGAAAGCGCTGCCAGGGAGACAACCCGGAAGTTTTAGAGAGACATTTATTTCTGTTGAGTGATTTTATATAGTTTAAAAACAAAATAAAATAAAGAGGGGAACCTTAAACCTTTTCAAAAAGGAAAGTGAAAGTGAGAGAGACAAGCATTGTTGAAGTGGGAGAGCTCCTTGAACTTTGTTCATGCTCACGGAAACTTTGTGAATCTTAATTACAGAAATTTTTCATCAAAAATAATTATCCCCTTGTATAATTCCATTGTATTATAAAAATAATGTGCCAAGGTTTGCCTTTAGGATGTTTACAATGCTTGTAGGTTCGTACGGTTGAGGACAGAAACTTTGGCTGTAGTGCTCGATTTTACATTTTTGACTGGAACGTCAATTGGTTCTGATTCCTTTTGAACTGTCTTGCTATACAACTTGTTTATTTTTACTAATTTTGGTAGAATTTTTGGGGTATAGAAGTATGGTGGATGTTCAGATTGCTATAGACTGTTCTGTTTTTGACAGATTCTATTTTTGATGCATAGTTTGCTTGTTTTGATGAATCTATCAATTTATATTAGTGGATTAAGCCATGGAAAAGTTATACTACAGTAGACACAATGCAAAAACAAAATATGAATGGGTTTGCAACAGTACTTAGAGTGGTGATTTGCTTTATTATACTAACGGATCTTACCGAGTTTTCTGTTGAAGTTTTGTGTGGATGTAGTGTCTAATCGAGGATGTCTCGATATGAGGAAAAGGAAGGGAGGCAAGAGCTCAAGCTTGGGGATTCCCGAGGCACCCCAAGTAAATATTCAAGGAGACTCAAGCATCTAAGCTTGGGTATGACCTGGAAGGCATCCCCTCTTTCTTCAACAAGTATCGGTATGTTTTCGAATTCGTTTCGTTCATGCATTATGTGCAAGTCTTGTAGCGTCTTCTGCATTTAGTTTTCACTTTTATTTTATGCACCATGCTGGTATGAGATAGTCCTTGGTTGATTTATAGAATTCTCATTGCACTTCACTTATATCTTTTGAGTGTGGCTTTATAGAATGCTTCATGTGCTTCATTTATATCATTTGAAGTTTGGATTGCTTGTTTCCCTTTACATAGAAAACCGCCATTTGTAGAATGCTCTTTTGCTTCACTTATATTTGTTAGAGTGTGGGCATATCTTTTGTAGAAAGAATTAAACTCTCTTGCTTCACTTATATCTATTTAGAGAGGTGACAGGAATTGGTCATTCACATGGTTAGTCATAAAATCCTACATAAACTTGTAGATCGCTGAATATGATATGTTTGATTCCTTGCAATAGTTTTGTGATATAAAGATAGTGATATTAGAGTCATGCTAGTGGGTGGTTGTGGATTGTAGAGACACTTGTGTTGAGGTTTGCAAGTCCCGTAGCATGCATGTATGGTAACCGTTGTGTGACAAATTTGAAGCATGGGGTGTTTCTTTGATTGTCTTTCTTATGAGTGGCGGTCGAGGACGAGCGATGGTCTTTTCCTACCAATCTATCCCCCTAGGGGCATGCGTAGTAGTACTTTGCTTCGAGGGCTAATAAACTTTTGCAATAAGTACATGAGTTCTTTATGACTAATGTGAGTCCATGGATTATACGCACTTTTACCTTTCCATCATTGCTAGCCTCTTCGGTACCGTGCATTGCCCTTTCTCACCTTAAGAGTTGGTGCAAACTTCGCCGGTGCATCGAAACCCCGTGATATGATATGCTCTATCACACATAAGCCTCCTTATATCTTCCTCAAAACAGCCACCATACCTACCTATCATGGCATTTCCATAGCCATTCCGAGATATATTGCCATGCAACTTCATTCATCATCATATACATGACTTGAGCATTCATTGTCATATTGCTTTGCATGATCATAAGATAGCTAGCATGATGTTTTCATGGCTTGTCCGTTTTTTGATTTCATTGCTACTCTAGATCATTGCACATCCCGGTACACCGCTGGAAGCATTCATATAGAGTCATATCTTTGTTCTAGTATCGAGTTGTAATGTTGAGTTGTAAGTAAATAAAAGTGTGATGATCATCATTATAGAGCATTGCCCCCCCCCCCCAAAAGAAAAAAAAGAAAAAAAAGAAAAAAAGGAAAGGCCAAAGAAGCCTAAATAAAAAAAGGGGGCCAAAGAAGCCCACCAGAAAAGAAAAAAAAGAAAAAAAAGAAAAAGAAAAGGGGCAATGTTACTATCCTTTTTCCACACTTGTGCTTCAAAGTAGCACCATGTTCTTCATATAGATTGTCTCCTATGTTGTCACTTTCATATGCTAGTGGGAAATTTTCATTATAGAACTTGACTTGTATATTCCAACGATGGGCTTCCTCAAATGCCCTAGGTCTTCATGAGCAAGCAAGTTGGATGCACACCAACTTAGTTTCTTTGGTTGAGCTTTCATACACTTATAGCTCTAGTGCATCCGTTGCATGGCAATCCCTACTCCTCGCATTGACATCAATTGATGGGCATCTCCATAGCCCGTTGATTAGCCGCGTCGATGTGAGACTTCTCCTTTTTTGTCTTCTCCACATAACCTCCATCATTATATTCTATTCCACCTATAGTGCTATATCCATGGCTTGCGCTCATGTATTGCGTGAGGGTTGAAAAAGCTGAAGCGCATTAAAAAGTATGAACCAATTGCTCGACTTGTCATCGGGGTTGTGCATGATGGGGGTGAGGGAGTCCTGGATTAGGGGGTATCCGGACTGCCGGACTATATACTTCATCCGGACTATTGGAGTGTGATGATACAAGACTCAAGACTCCGCCCCGTGTCCGGATGGGACTCTCCTTTGCGTGGAAGACAAGCTTGGCGATCCGGATGTTGTGTTTCCTTCCTTGTAACCGACTCCATGTAAACCCTAGCCCTCTCCGATGTCTATATAAACCGGAGAGGTTGGTCCTTAGGAGGCCGATCACAATTACAATCATAATCATCATAGGCTAGCTTCTAGGGTTTAGCCTCTACGATCTCGTGGTAGATCTACTCTTGTACTACTCATATCATCAATATTAATCAAGCAGGAAGTAGGATTTTACCTCCATCGAGAGGGCCCGAACCTGGGTAAACATTGTGTCCCTTGCTTCCTGTTACCATCAGCCTAAGACGCACAGATCGGGACCCCCTACCCGAGATCCGCCGGTTTTGACACCGACATTGGTGCTTTCATTGAGAGTTCCTCTGTGTCGTCGTTGCAAGGCTCGATGGCTCGTCTCGTTGTCAAGGACAACATCATCTCTGGGGGAGCACTGGCTGTAGGCCAAACTCTCCGACTTGGCGGCTTTATCATGACCGCCCCATCGGCTGTCGCGCCAACGACGGCCTCTCGGGTCGTCACGCATAATCTTCGCATTAATTCGGAACTCGCTGAACAGATGGATCCGATAGAGCTCTCCTCCCTTAATGAGCTCTTGGATCGCATCACTGCTTTGGGAGTCGCTACGGACTATGACCGGATCAGGCTTAAACCCGACCAATGGGACACTAAATCCCCGCCGGCCACCCATGAGATAGCGGTAGTGGAGGAACCACATACGGACTACCCCTCTATTCTGAGGACGAATCGTGTACGGATCACCGAGCTCCCTGAGCCAGACTCCCGCTCAAGGGAAGACATAACCCATATCCCGGACTTAGGATCGGGTATTCAGTTGAAAAAATTGGACAACATCCCGGATCTCGAGCTGTCGAACTCGGAGGCTTCCGTGCCCCTAGGCGCTAGGCCGGATCAGAATCCGGATTCAGCCACGAACACCCACCCATGCTTAAGCCGTCTCTCCCATGTCAGACAAGAGCCCCATGAGACAGTACATCGCTACTGGGCCAGATTCCTCCTTGTGCTAAATAAGGTCAAGGACTGTCGTGAGGAGGACGCAGTCTCACTTTTATGCAAAAACTGTACGGACAAAGGAATCCTTAATGCTATAAGTCGCCGTGACATAGTACACCTTGCTGACTTGGAAACCATAGTACAGAAATACTGTGCGATGGAAAGCGCCTGGAAAACCCAAATGGAATTTTGGGATAGCCCGGCTCTCACCAAAACCTTTGTTTGAGCTAAATGGGCGAACTCTCGTAAGTCGGCCAATCCAATCCCCAAGAAGTCGAAGCCCACTCCAGGGCGTGGAACCGTATTGGAAGAATGGCTCAATGGGCCATGTAAGCTCCACAGTACGCCGGACACAACACCTACCCATAGCCTTAGGGCACGTTGGATACTCCGGCAGGTACCAAAAAGTGGCGAGGATTTCCTTGTAAGCCGTAAAACAGAACAACATCCTGCCAAAGAACACAATACAGTACTAACAGTCTTCGAGACTTTCGCCTCAAACAATAGGCGCAAGCGGGCTCATCGGAGCCCCGCTGGAATCTGCCATGTGGCAAAAATAAATCCGTGGAATGACACTGCTATAACTTTCAATGCCAGTGACGAACCTCAATTCCAGACCGTCTGGGCACCAGCCACTCTGGTCCTTAGCCCAATAGTGGACGACTTTCGGCTCACTAAAGTACTCATGGACGACGGAAGCGGATTAAACTTGATCTACGAAGAAACACTCAAAAAGATGGAAATTGATAAAAGCCGCATTGAACAAAGCAGCACAACCTTTAGGGGAATTATCTCTAGCCGGGAAGCACGGTGTGCGGGAAAAATCACACTCGTTGTGGTATTCGGCACCCCAGAGAATTACAGGTCCGAAGAAATCACATTCCAAGTGGCTCCTTTCAGCAGCGGATACCACCCCCTTCTAGGGAGGGATGCGTTTACGAGCTTTCAGGCTATACCCCATTACGGGTACATGAAGCTTAAAATGCCCGGACCCAATGGAATCATCACTCTAGCCAGTGATCCGGATGTCGCACTCCGTGCCGAAAACAAAACCGCAGCACTAGCCTTGGAAGCATTATCCAAAGCCCTAGCAGCCGAAGAATTAACAACACTGCATGCAACCGTGGAGAGGAACGACGTGATACTCGACAAGCGACCCAAGTCCACCTCATTTAAACCCGCAGACAAGATAGTCAAATTCCAAGTCCATCCAACAGACCCCACGAAGACAGCTTCCATCGGGACACAGTTGAGCCCCGCAATGGACGCCGCACTGCGAGACTTCTTACGAGAGAATTGGGACATTTTCGCCTGGCACCCATCGGACATGCCGGGCATCCCACACAGATTGGCCGAACACAACCTCAATATACTAAAGGGATACAAACCTGCCAAGCATACTCTAAGGCGGTTTTCAGAGCCCAAACGGCAAGCCATGGGGGAAGAGCTAGCCAAGCTACTCGAGGCCGGATTCATCAGAGATATCAAGCATCTGGATTGGCTGGCAAATCTGGTAATGGTACCAAAGAAGGACAAATCCTGGCGCCTATGCGTCGACTTCAAAGACCTCAACAAGGCTTGCCCCAAGGATCCCTTTCCCCTCCCTCGCATCGATCAAATCATCGACGCCACAGCAGGACACGACTCGTTGTGTTTCCTCGACGCATACTCTGGATACCATCAAATAAAGATGGCAGAGTCCGGCCAAGCTGCAATAGCTTTCATAACACCATATGGCCCTTTCTGCTTCAACACTATGCCTTTCGGGCTTAAGAATGCCAGCGCAACCTATCAACGCATGATTCAAACATGCCTGGAAAAGCAAATCGGCAAAACAGTGGAGGCATATGTGGACGACGTGGTCATAAAAACAAGACACATCGAAACCCTAATAGATGACTTGAGGCTTACGTTCGATAACCTCCGAACATACGACACCAAGCTGAACCTGAAAAAATGCGTTTTCGGTGTCCCCTCTGGAAAACTGCTGGGCTTCATTGTTTCCAATAGAGGAATTGAAGCGAATCCGACAAAAATCCGAGCTCTGTTGCAGTTGGCTATACCAACAGACCTCAAGCACATCCAGAAACTAGCTGGATGCGTGGCTGCCTTGAGCCGCTTTATCTCCAGGTTAGGAGAAAAGGCATTACCTCTTTACCGCCTTCTTCGGCGCACCGAACACTTCGTGTGGACGGATGCAGCCGCTGCCGGACTCGACTAAATAAAGACCTTATTGGCCAATAATCCAGTCCTAACAGCGCCAAATATCGGCGAACCTATGCTGCTGTACATAGCTGCAACACATCAAGTTGTAAGCGCAGTGCTCATCGTCGAACGAGAGGTTGACGGATACAAATTCCCGCTACAGAAGCCAGTTTATTACGTATCCACGGTCCTCACCCCATGCAAATCCTGATACCCACACTATCAAAAAATAGCATACGCGGTCTTCATGGCATCCCGAAAGCTACGACACTACTTTCAAGAGTGTTCGATTACAGTGGCTTCGGAAGTACCACTCAACGATATAATAAATAACCGCGATGCTACGGGCCGGATAGCTAAATGGGCCATCGAGCTCCTTCCGTTTGACATAAAATACAAGCCATGGCGGGCCATCAAGTCACAAGTACTAGCCGACTTTGTCGCCGAATGGACAGAAGTCGAACTCCCTAAAGAGTACGACGCGTACTCTAACTGGATCATGCACTTCGACGGCTCTAAAATGCTGGCCGGATTGGGAGCAGGTGTAGTCCTAACATCTCTCACCAGAGACACGGTCCAGTACATCCTCCAAATATTATACATAGACTCCAACAATGCAGCCGAATACGAGGCTCTGTTGCACGGTCTTCGGATGGCAGTCTCTATGGGCATTCAACGCCTAGAAGTGCGTGAGGATTCAAACCTTGCAATATTACAAATAAACGGAGACTTTGATGCCAAGGGCCCGAAAATGGCGGCCTACCATAATGCCGTCCTCAAAATGTCAGCTCGGTTCGAGGGGCTCGAATTCCACCATGTGGCTCAAGAAAACAATCAAGCGGCGGATATCCTGGCCCGCATCAGCGCTAAACGTGACCCTGTCCCACCCAACATATTCTTGGAAAGGATCTTCAAGCCATCCGTGGTATGGGAAGGGGAGTCCGGCAATACAAGCATGGATCCTAATACACCCCCAGATTCCGAACTATCAGACATAATCAGAGGCTCTACCACCGAAATAACATCTTCGGCCCATGAAATCATGGCTGTAATCGCCCCATGGACTGAGCCTTTCTTGGCCTACCTAAATAGGCAGGAGCTCCCTAAAGACCAAAATGAAGCATGTTGCATTGTTCGGTGTTCTAAAGCTTACAAAGTCCATGAAGGGGAACTCTATAAGAAAAGTGCGACCGGAGTGCTCCAAAGGTGCATCTCCGAAGAGGAAGGGCGGCAACTCTTGGCTGAAATCCATGCCGGACTGGGCGGACACCATGCCGCGGCTCGGGCACTAGTTAGCAAGGCCTTCCGTACATGCTTCTATTGGCCGACGGCCCAAGCAGACTCACATGACCTTGTCCAACACTGTGTCGGCTGCCAGCTCTTCGCCAATCAGAGTCATATGCCCCCTACCGCTCTCCAAACAATCCCCATAACTTGGCCCTTCGCGGTCTGGGGGCTGGATATGGTCGGACCTCTTAAAGGGAAGCCATAAGAAAAAATACTTATTGGTCATGGTGGACAAGTTCACCAAATGGATAGAAGCCAAACCAGTCAAAACGGCCGAATTCGGACCAGTAATAGACTTCATATCCGGAGTCGTACACCAATACGGCGTCCCCCACAGCATCATCACTGATAATGGCTCAAATTTCACAGCCGATGAAGTGAAAACTTGGTGCGGCAAAATGGGCATTAAGCTCGACTACGCTTCTGTCTACCATCCTCAAACAAACGGCCAGGTCGAATGGGCAAACGGTCTCATCATGAGCGGCATCAAACCCAGACTAGTGCGGTCCTTGATAGCGTCAGACACGCACTAGGTCAAGGAGCTCGACTCCGTACTCTGGGGGCTGCGGACCATGCCGAATCGCACCACCGGATATACACCATTTTTATGGTGTACGACACGGAAGCAGTACTACCCTGCGACATAATACATGATTCGCCATGCGTACGCATGTACGAAGAGAAGGAAGCCGAGTTAGATCGGCAGGATTACTTGGATGGCCTGGAGGAGGAGCGCGATGTCGCAAAGCTCGCTCCGCATTCTATCAGCAGCAGGCTCAACGGTACCAGAGCAGAGAAGTGCGGGCCAAAACTTATAATATTGGCGAACTCGTTCTACGCCTACCGGAGAAGAAGAAGGACAAGCTCAAACCCAAGTGGGAAGGTCCCTTCGTCATTGACAAAGTTCTCACCGGAGGAGCATACCGCTTACGTAATGCGTCCGATGACAGACTCGAGCCGAACCCATGGAAAGCGGCCAGACTTCAAAGATTCTACGCCAAGCGCCGAACTCAGTGTTCATCTCCTTACCCCCTCCTTTTTAATTATGCTCCCTCCCGTTTCCTTTCTCGACCTTTTTTCCTCTTCACACAAATTATTTAATACTGTACGGGCTCCCGGATCACCCCGGCAGCACTATGTGTGTAAGCAATGCCTGGGGGCTTCCTATATGGAAGCTAAAAATAATTACTCTAAAGGCTTTTTGCCCATCACATATGTGTTTCTTTTTCCATATGTGCCTTTTCTTCACCATTATATGCACCGATATGACTTAGGATGTGGCCAAGTTGGGTTGCCTGGATCTTGTGTTTATGCCCTACGTTCCCGTTAATTCGGCTAGGACATAAGGGGAGCACCTCTGCGATTGTTACTGCCGGTTCAGCGGGATGTGTACCTCAGACTGGGTGAAGCTGAAAGCTAGCGTCCTTAAGAGAATATTCGATCGATGAACAAAAGATGTATTCATTTATTACAATGTAAATCCCCAGAAGTTTTGTATCCTGCTCCTTTGTTTGCAGTCCGGACATGTGCGTCGTCGCATGCGTACCCAGGGAAAGGAACCCCTAACGGAACTATTCTCCCTGGAAGATGTTTCTGACTATCCATGTAATATAACATAACTAGTTGGGTACTTGTCTGTTCAAGCACTTATGACCCCTACGCCTGGTTTCCACGCATACCCCGGTTCTGAATAACTGAGCGGGTATTCGGAAACACCCCGGACTGTAGGATCCGGGGGCTAATGTCCATTGATTTACACGGTCACTTGGACTAACTATATTCCTCCTGTATACCATCCAACAGGCTATCTAGCTTACAATCCTGCCAGGGAATACTAATGTCCATTGATTTACACGGTCACTTGGACTAACTATATTCCTCCTGTATACCATCCAACATGCTATCTAGCTTACAATCCTGTTGGGAATACTTTGCAGCTAACGCTACCTGGTCATACACCAGACTCACGGGAATTTCTTGCCCATCTGGCCCCGCCGGTCTGACTTCGGCCATATGGTTCGGATCCAGCTTTGTGTAGAGCGTCTTCACCATAGCCCATGCTTCTCTTGCACCTTGCCGGCAGGCTGACACCTTCCACAATCGGAAGCGCTACCGTGCTCCTTGAAGCATGTCCACAAGCTCCCCCATGCCATTTGGCAGGAAGCTTGATGGCCACAAGGCCTGAGCAACGCCCCGCATCACCTGCCGAGCTCGCTCGTGCAGTTGTGAGAGGTCTTGCAGTAAATCGCCAGCAGATGAGGGCATCTTCTCCTCAGGGCGGCCTGTTAACATTCCTGCAAGCAAAATTCTTTCAATATGCTTCGTCGCCGAGCTGTACTACAGCTCGTCTAGGCACTTACCATAAATGCCACGCCGAAGCCTCTTGTTTTCCTTCATGGAGTCCGCCAGCTGAGCGCGGACGTCTTTTAATTCCACGTGTAGCCGAACATTGGCATCTTGAAGATTATTCTTCTCCTGCTTAACTTGTGTAAGAACGCGCTCGCCAGCCTTTAGCTGCCTTTGGAAATGCGACTCTTCATCCCTTATGCCCTCCGGATTCACCCCGAGGTTATCTGCAGAATTTTATGTTAGACTCATCATACCAGCCACTTACTAACTGGTGCATCTTCGTACAATCGAGACAAATGTTACCAGATGAGGCCTTCTGGGATTCCTCTAACTTGGCAACCATGGCCCTCAGCTGGGCCTTGCACTCCTCCAGCTCCCGAGACAATTGCTCATTCTTATCTACAAGGACCTGTGCATAAATTGATCCTTAAAACAGTTGTTCCAACCGTTTCAAGTCTTAGGGGCTACTGCTATACATGCTTATCAAACTTTCTTACCCGTATATCTTTGGTATACTGATCCGTCGCTTGGGCAAGCCCGCCTTGAGAAGCTTGGATGTATGCATCTCCCGAATTGAAAGCATTAAACGCCTCTTCAGAAAAGATGTTGTTGCAAAGTACGGCCCGTCGGCGTCGGTGATTCGTGGCGCTCTCTACTTCGGAATTCGTGGCAGAGAGCATATCCGCGTCCTCTGTCGGAGAACTATGCGGCATCGGCCCCACATCCGCCTCCTCTCTTGAAGCCGGTTCTAGAAGCCGGCTGGTGGAGGCGTGATTGGCAGGATCCCTGGATATAGTCCTGCTACTCCTCTTCCTGCCACGACGGAAATGGCGCTGTTATACTTCAAATACAATAATTGCAGGACAGGTTTTTGCCTTACCTCTGTAGCAGCATTTCGACCCTAATCGCCTTCCTCTTAAGCCTGCCCAATCCGGACGCCTGTGGCCGACGGGTCCCTAGGGGCTCGGCCCTGCGCTCCGACCGTCGTCTCTGCGAAAAAACGGCACTTCAGGGGAAAGGCATGGCATTGCAAAGGAGTCCTCTTCAGAGGATAGGGTTTTCGGCTTGGCTTATGCGCAACGTAGGTAGCAGTCCGGGATAATCGGCAATAATAGCCACTGAGGCGCCATCGCAGCTCGCCTGATAAAATATCCTGTTGACAAGCTCCACGGTCATATCCGGATCTTCTTCGAGTCCTGGATCTAGGGCCCTTCCAGGGTCCTCTGGCTGTGGGGAAGGGCTGGAGATTCCTTCTACGACCCTCCTCAGTTCCTGCTCGGAAATATTGAGGCAGATAATCTTAGTGAAGAACGCCACAATAAGTGAGGCAGGGAAAGGAATGACGACTTACCCAGTTTGGGGGGTTGTACATGGAGAATCCATCCCGCAGTTTAATATGAAGGAATTCTTCCTCTTCTCCTTTGTATAAATCGGACAATATTCTTGCCAGAGCATTGGCGGAGTCCGGACCCTTATGGCCACAGCGGGTGGCATCGTCTTCCCCGTTGAAGTGCCACATGGGCTTGCCCCGATATTGAAGTGGTTGCACTCCCCGCATTATGCATATTGCCATAACCTCGACTATCGTCAGTCCGGATTTGGCCAGTAACTTTATCCTACTCATCAGGAAGTGTATTTCCCTAGTATCCTCCTCTTGGGGGCCTCGGGGGCACCAGCTTGGACGTGCACCCGGCGGGGCGTTACTGAACTTGGGGAGACCTGTCCGGACTGGATCCGGAAGGGGAACGTCATCAATGTAAAACCACTCCGAAGGCCAGTTCTCTGGTGCCTTCTTGGGAGTGCCGGATAGGTATCCGGTCTCGGCAATGCGCCATACTTGGCCCCGCCCACTTGACATAGGGATTCCCCTTGCTGCGAGAGACGAGGCAGAACAACTTCTTCCATAACCCGAAATGAGCCTCACAGCCTAGAAATAGCTCACAAAGGGCAACGTATCCTGCTATATGTAGTACGGAGGCAGGGGTAAAATTGTGCAACGGGAGGCTATAGAACTCCAGAAGCCCGCGAAGGAACGGGGGGATGGGAAACCCGACGCCCCTTAGCAGATGCGGGATGAGGCATATTCGCTCCTCTGGAGATGGATTAGGAGACCCCTCTGCTTGTTCCCCGCCGTTATAGGTGGCTATTCCGGCTCGGACGGGGACCATGAACACCGATGGGAGAAACCCTTGGGTTTGTAGCTCTATCAAATGACTATGAGGAACTGAACACTCTTCCCAGTCCCCCGGCTTGGAGGGAGGAGAGCGAGCAGAAGAGCTGCGACGACCGGCCATGTTGGAATGGTTTTTCCGGAGCGCTCTGTTGGATGCTTGC
This sequence comes from Triticum aestivum, assembly GCF_018294505.1. Classification (NCBI taxonomy): domain Eukaryota; kingdom Viridiplantae; phylum Streptophyta; class Magnoliopsida; order Poales; family Poaceae; genus Triticum; species Triticum aestivum. The sequence goes on from NC_057795.1 coordinate 69,019,181, forward strand.
TCGAGGGGGAAGAGTGAGGTTTGGATCTGAGAATCCCCATCTCTTCAAATAGACGGCTAGCCCGAAGGATCGGGGGTGGCAAATGCAAAAATTCCTCGGCTCCTCGCATTCGCTCGACACATGGAAATGGTCATTATTGAGGCACTGAAGCCGAGGAGTACAACATTGATGAGAAGCCGGACACTATTCGTCTTAACAGGTACTTTGGAGTATTCAGAGATGGAACCCGCCTTGTAATGCCGAAAACAAGACTGCGCGCCGGACTCATCGTCATTAAAGCCTAGTTCAGGGGCTACTTAGGGAGTCCTGGATTAGGGGGTATCCGGACTGCCAGACTATATACTTTGTCCGGACTATTGGAGCGTGAAGATACAAGACTCAAGACTCCGTCCCATGTCTGGATGGGACTCTCCTTTGCGTGGAAGACAAGCTTGGCGATCTGGATATTGTGTTTCCTTCCTTGTAACCGACTCCATGTAAACCCTAGCCCTCTCCGGTGTCTATATAAACCGGAGAGGTTGGTCCTTAGAAGGCCGATCACAATTACAATCATAATCATCATAGGCTAGCTTCTAGGGTTTAGCCTCTACGATCTCGTGGTAGATCTACTCTTGTACTACTCATATCATCAATATTAATCAAGCAGGAAGTAGGGTTTTACCTCCATTGAGAGGGCCCGAACCTGGGTAAACATTGTGTCCCTTGCTTCCTATTACCATCAGCCTAAGACGCACAGATCAGGACCCCCTACCCGAGATCCGCCGGTTTTGACACCGACAGGGGGCATTTTGCGTGACGAAAATGAAGCATGGCCAAACTATATGATTTTGTAGGGATAAGCTTGCTTTGGCCTTGTTGTTTTGAAAAGACATGATTGCTTTATTGGTATGCTCGAAGTATTATTGTTTTTATGTCAAATGATAGACTATTGCTTTTAATCACTCGTGTCTTAATATTCATGCCATGATTAGACATATGATCAAGATTATGCTAGATAGCATTCCACATCAAAAATTATCTTTTTTATCATTTACCTACTCTAGAACGAGCAGAAATTAAGCTTGGGGGTGCTGATACGTCTCCATCGTATCTATAATTTTTGATTGTTCCATGCCAATATTCTTCAACTTTCATATACTTTTGGCAACTTTTTATACTATTTTTTGGGACTAGCATAGTGATCCAGTGCCCAGTGCCAGTTCCTGTCTGTTGCATGTTTTTTGTTTCGCAGAAACCCATTATCAAATGGAGTCCAAAAAGGATAAAAACGGATGGAGAATTATTTTGGAATATTTGTGATTTTTGGGAGGAAGAATCAACGTGATACGATGCCCGAGGTGTCCACGAGAGTGGCCCACGCCACCACTCCAGGTGGGCGCGCCCCCCTATCTCGTGGGCCACCCGTAAGGCAGTTGATGCCCTTCTTTGTCCGCAAGAAAGCTAATTTTTGGAAAATGATCTAGGTGAAGTTTTCAGTCCAATCGGAGTTACGGATCTCCAGATATAAAGGAAACGGTGCCAGGGCAGAATTCCAGAACGTAGAAACAGAGAGATAGATCCAATCTCGGAGGGGCTCTCGCCCCTCCCACGCCATGGGAGCCAAGGACCAGAGGGGAAACCCTTCTCCCATCTAGGGAGGAGGTCAAGGAAGAAGAAGAAGAAGGGGGCCTCTCTCCCCCTTGCTTCCGGTGGCGCCGGAGCGCTGCCGAGGGCCATCATCATCACCGCGATCTTCACCAACACCTCCATCATCTTCACCAACATCTCCATCACCTTCCCCCATCTATATCCAGCGGTCCACTCTCCCGCAACCCGCTGTACCCTCTACTTGAACATGGTGCTTTATGCTTCATATTATTATCCAATGATGTGTTGCCATCCTATGATGTCTGAGTAGATTTCCGTTGTCCCATCGGTGATGGATGAATTGCTATGATTGGTTTGAGTTGCATGTTTTATTATTGGTGCTGTCCTATGGTGCACTCTGTGTCGCGCAAGCGTGAGGGATTCCCGCTGTAGGGTGTTGCAATGCGTTCATGATTCGCTTATAGTGGGTTGCGTGAGTGACTGAAGCACAAACCCGAGTAAGGGGATTGTTGCGTATGGGATAAAGGGGACTTGATGCTTTAATGCTATGGTTGGGTTTTGCCTTAATGATCTTTAGTAGTTGCGGATGCTTGCTAGAGTTCCAATCATAAGTGCATATGATCCAAGTAGAGAAATATGTTAGCTTATGCCTCTCCCTCAAATAGAATTGCAATAGTGATTACTGGTCTAGTAACATAGTCAATTGCTTAGGGACAATTCCACAACTCCTACCACCACTTTTCCACACTCGCTATATTTACTTTATTGCATCTTTATCTAAAACAGCCCGTAGTTTTTATTTACACGTTCTTTATTATCTTGCAAACCTATCCAACAATCCTACAAGGTACTTCTAGTTTCATACTTGTTCTAGGTAAAGCGAACGTCAAGCGTGCGTAGAGTCGTATCAGTGGCCGATAGGACTTGAGAGAGTATATGTTCTACCTTTAGCTCCTCGTTGGGTTCGACACTCTTACTTATCGAAAGAGGCTACAACTATCCCGTATACTTGCGGGTTATCACCACCTCATCATATGATATATATATATATATGGTGGACGCCCCCAAAGAAAGCGATGGCGATGAGGCAACGGAGGATAATCCCCTTGAGAATCAATCTAAGCACCGGCGTCATCGGCCCCGCTCTAAGCCTCATCATCGCAAAAATAGCGATACCGGTACAAGAGATAATAATGCTCCAGATAACGCCAAGGACGAAAACAATCCCGCCCAGCCAGGCTTCGAGCAGGCCGAATGGGAGGATGGGCAAGCTAGCCCTAAGGAACAAGCAATGGATGGAGAATCAGAGGATGACAATTACATGCCCCTCTCCAAAGACGAGGTGAGCCTCGGCGACGAAGAATTCATCGTGCCTGAGGATCCCGTCGAGCAGGAGCGCTTCAAGCGCCTGCTTATAGCCAATGCAAAAAGCCTGAAGAAAAAGCAGCAGCAGCTTCAAGCTGATCAAGATCTGCTAACGGATAGATGGACCGAGGTCCTGGCGGACGAGGAATACAGACTCGAGCGCCCAACCAAAAGTTGCCCAAAGCGCAGATTGCTACCTCAACTCGAGGAGGAGGCATTAAAGCCTACACTACCAGCGCATGATGCGGCTGACCGGCCACCTCATGGCCGAGACAAAGTGGCATATCAGCCCGAAGTCCAGCCCGCACCCCGCCGCCAAACAAGGAAAAACACGAAGGCCCGGGGCTCCATGCATGACCTGCTAGACAAATTGAAAAACAAAGCAGAACAGTCAAGATCGATCTACGGATCACGGGGGCGTGTCCCAACATGTGATGATGACCGTCACGCCGGATATACTAAAAACAAATCTGGCCGGCCCGAATACAACAAACCAGACTCATTTGAACTGCGTCGTGATGTAGCCCGGCATAGAGGCGCCACACACCCCCTATGCTTCACTGATGAAGTAATGGATCATGAATTCCCAGAAGGGTTTAGACCCGTGAATATTGAATCATATGATGGTACTACAAACCCCGCGGTATGGATAGAAGATTTCTTCCTCCACATTCACATGGCCCGCGGGGATGATCTACATGCCATCAAGTACCTCCCACTAAAACTCAAGGGACCGTCTCGGCATTAGCTGAATATCTTGCTGGCAAACTCCATCAGAAGTTGGGAAAACCTGGCAGATGCATTCCTAGATAATTTCCAGGGCACTTACGTGCGACCACCGGATGCTGATGACTTAAGTCACATAACTCAACAGCCCGAAGAGTCAGCCAGGAAATTCTGGACTCGGTTCCTAACTAAAAAGAACCAAATTTTCGACTGTCCGGTTGCCGAAGCCCTGGCAGCCTTCAAGCATAATATCCGTGACGAGTGGCTTGCCTGACATCTCGGCCAAGAAAAGCCGAAGTCCATGGCGTCCCTCATGACACTCATGACCCGCTTTTGTGCGGGCGAGGATAGCTGGTTGGCTCGTAGCAACAACACAACAAGCAATCCTGGCACATCAGAGGCCAGAGATAACAGCGGCAAGCCACAATGCAACAAACACAAGCGTCGCAAAAATGGTGATAATGTCGAAGACACGACAGTCAATGCCGGATTCAGTGGCTCTAAGTACGGTCAGCGGAAAAAGCCATTCAAAAATAACAATTCGGGCCCGTCCAGTATGGACCGCATACTCGACCGTCCATGCCAAATTGATGGCACCCCAGGAACACCAGCCAATCATACCAACAGAGAATGCTGGGTCTTCAGACAAGCCAGCAGGTTAGGTGCCGAAAACAAGGGGAAGGGGTCTCAAAGCGACAATGATGACGAGGAGCCCCGATCACCAAATACAGGAGGGCAAAAGAAATTTCCCCCGCAAATCAAAACGGTGAACATGATAAACGCCACACACATTCCCAAGCTGGAACGGATGTGCACTCTTAGGGATGTCGACTTAACGGAGCCAGTCGCCCCACAATATAAACTATGGCCGATCACTTTCGATCGTACGGATCATCCGGCCAATACCAATCAGGGCAATTCAGCTGCACTCATCCTTGACCCAATAATTGACGGATTCCACCTCACACGAGTCCCTATGGACGGAGGCAGCAGTCTAAACCTGCTTTATCAGGACACAGTGTGCAAGATGGGTATTGTATTTCGATGATCAAGTCCACCAAAACCACCTTTAAAGGTATTATACCAGGTGTGGAGGCCCGCTGTACAGGCTGCATTGCTCTTGAGGTAGTCTTTGGATCACCGGACAATTACCGTACCGAAGAGTTAATCTTCGACATTGTCCCCTTTCGTAGTGATTATCAGGCACTGCTCGGATGAACTGCGTTCGCTTGATTCAACGCGGTGCCACATTATGCCTACCGTAAGCTCAAGATGCCTGGTCCGCGCGGCGTCATCACGGTTTATGGCACGGCCGAACTCCCCCTTGGTGCCGAAAAGTATACCGCCGCTTTAACGGCAGAAGCAACGAGTGGCAGCTTTCAACTAAACCTCAAGTCGACGGCCCAGCTCCCGGACACCGCCAAAGGAGTCCAAACTACTTCGCGGCAGGATAGCCCGGCTCGTCCGGAGCTCAATTAAACACTCCGGCAAAAGCTAGGACAGGCCACATACTGCGGCTCAACCGCTCTGTGGCACACAAACATTTCTTGCATTTTCTTTGCAGGTTCACCTTTGCACAGGCCAGGACTGGCGACATGGAAACAGCTCAAACACGCAAGGGAATCCTTAGATATTCCCCTCGATGACCATCCAACTACACTCCGGATCTGCACACAACTTCTTCCTGCCTGGTCTCAGCAAGTTCCGCAGTCATATTTCTTTTTATCACATTACCTGTACTCATACGCATCAACATACTATTCAAATATAACATGTGGATTTATATGATGCTTATCTGCTGTTATTTCTTATTGAAACTCTTCTATCAAATGGCATCTGTACACCGCGATATGCCTTAATATGCCAGGGGCTTCATTGTACCCATAATAACTGCAATAAAGTCCGAACACCTTCGCGGACGTTCGGCACCCCAAACTTATAGCATTATATGCATCAGCTCCGGATCATGTCTTGGGTCAATAGTTGGGTTTGCCCGTCTCCCATGTTTTGATGCCTTATGTTCCACTATATCGGCTAAGGCGGCACATGGAGAACTACTACAATTGTGTCCCGGTTCTTCCGGACGAGCGCCTCAGTAGAGAAAGCCGAAAACTAACTATCATGATACGGCGAGAGCTGGTCAGCTGTTCGAGAGGTTGTAAAATCTTTAAGGATTTCTTCCGCATAATGCCATAACTAATGCAGCATGCGATGGATTGGCTTTTCTTCCGATCAGATGCTTATAGAGCCCCTCGTGCGGTCTTTCGAACACCAGGGGCTGCGCCTACCTTCCTTTTGTCAAACTCCTATGGCTAAGTGAGAGTGATAAAGCCCTATAGTCCGATTGCCTGGTTCGTTGTGCTGAACACCTCCTTCAAGGACCCAAAACTGGGATAAAGAGTGCTCAGGTTTATCCCGAACACCCCCGTACTTCCTACGTGGGGGCAGAAGCCTACGACTGGCCAACTCTCAGGATTAATATATAAAATGGCCGCGCAGGAGGAAAAACTTTCAAATAACATGCAAAGGACAACATGATTGTATTCATGGAAATATAATGTCCTTGGTGCATTGCTCCACCGCAAGGCGGGATCCTTTCAGGACACTATCATAATATAATTCGGGCTTGCGGTGCTCCTTCCCCTCCGGCGGTCCCTTGGTCATCAGCTTTTCAGCATCCAACTTCCCCCAGTGCACCTTTGCGCGGGCGAAGGCCATTCACGCACCCTCTATAAAGACCGACCGCTTGATGACGTCAAGTCGAGGGTAGGCACTCACAAGCCGCTTCACGAGCCTGAAGTAGCTGCCTGGAATCGGCTCGGCGGGCCATAGCCGGATAATCAAATCCTTCATGGCTAGCTCGGCCGCCTTATGCAGTTCGATCAGCTGCTTCAGTTGATCGGCAAAAGGCACCAGATAATTCAGTGCCAGATACTACGACCAGAAGAGCTTATCCACATTGTTCCTTTGTTCGGATCGATATAATTGGGCGGCATCAGATATGCTGTGTGGCAGCTCTACAAATACCCTTGGAAAAATTTGAACTCAAAATTAGAAACATGATTTTCTCCTCAAATACTTGCTTTACATGGAAAAAGCCTTACCCGCCGCGACCTTCCTCGCCTCTTGGATCTCCTACAGGGCACCTTGGGCTCCCCCCCGGGCATCGCGTGTGGGCTGATGAGCCTTGGTGAGTTCGGATTCTTTCTCCGTTAGACTCTGCTCCAAGGCCTCGCATGTCTTCACGGCCTCTTGAAGCTCTTGCTCAGCTTCAATAACTCTGGCCTCGTGCTTCTCACGAAGAGCCTGCTCTACGGCTGTCTTTTTCTTGGCCTCGGCCACAACCTTCTTAAGAGCCTCGGCTTCGGTCATCGCCCCTAGAGCAAATCATGAAACATATTTTTATCATACTAAAAATTCGTTCGCACTGAACGCGAGCAAGGTTTGTGCATACCTTGTTTATCCTCCAACTGCCTTTTCAACTGGACAAGTTCTTCTTTGGCCCGCTCTAGACTTTGATTCAGTCCGGAGACTTCCGTAGTATCAGAGGCGGCAGTCGCTACAGACGCCTGCTTATAAAAGAAGAGAGATATATGCCATCAAGTGAGTCTCCTGCGAGCATAAATTTGATCCTCTGCCCGGTTCTTTCTTTCACCGAACAGTGTATCAGGGGCTACTATCTATACTATGACACTCTTCAAAACCTCATAAAACATACCTCAAAGCCTTTTATAAGGCTGATGCAGGCTTCATTCAGTCCACACTCAGCGCACTGAATCTTCTCAATCACCGTACCCACAAGGGTACAGTGTTCTTCAACGATGGAGGCGCTCTTTGATGACCCACAAGTATAGGCGATATATCGGAGTCCTTTCGATAAGTAAGAGTGTTGAACCCAATGAGGAGCAGAAGGAAATGACAAGCGGTTTTCAGTAAGGTTTTCTCTGCAAGCACTGAAATTGTAGGTAACAGATAATTTTGTGATAAGATAAATTGTAACGAGTAACAAGCAATGAAAGTAAATAAAGTGCAGCAAGGTGGCCCAATCCTTTTTGTAGCAAAGGACAAGCCTGGACAATTTCTTATAATGAGAAAAGAGCTCCCGAGGACACATGTGAATTATCGTCAAGCTAGTTTTCATCACGCTCATATGATTCGCGTTCGGTACTTTGATAATTTGATATGTGGGTGGACAGGTGCTTGGGTACTGCCCTTACTTGGACAAGCATCCCACTTATGATTAACCCACATTGCAAGCATCTGCAACTACAAAATAAGTATTAAGGTAAACTTAACCACAACATTAAACATATGGATCCAAATCATCCCCTTACGAAGCAACGCATAAACTACTGTTTAAGCTTCTGTCACTCTAGCAACCCATCATCTACTTATTACTTCCCAATGCCTTTCGCTAGGCCAAAATAATGGTGAAGTGTCATGTAGTCGACGTTCACATAACACCACTAGAGGAAAGACAACATACATCTCATCAAAATATCGAACGAATACCAAATTCACATGACTACTAATAGCAAGACTTCACCCATGTCCCCAGGAACAAACGTAACTACTCACAAAGCATATTCATGTTCATAATCAGAGGAGTAATAATATGCATTAAGGATCTAAACATATGATCTTCCACCAAGTAAACCAATTAGCATCAACTACAAGGAGTAATCAACACTACTAGCAACCCACAGGTACCAATTTGTGGTTTTGGATACAAGATTGGATACAAGAGATGAACTAGGGTTTGAGAGGAGATGGTGCTGGTGAAGATGTTGATGGAGATTGACCCTCTCCCGATGAGAGGATCGTTGGTCATGATGATGGTGATGATTTCCCCCTCCCGGAGGGAAGTTTCCCCGGCAGAACAGCTCCGTTGGAGCCCTAGATTGGTTCCGCCAAGGTTCCGCCTCGTGGCGGCGGAGTTTCGTCCCGTAAGCTTGCCTCTGATTTTTTCCAGGATAAAAGCCTTCATATAGCAGAAGATGGGCACCGGAGGGCCATCAGGGGGCCCAGGAGACAGGGGGTGTGCCTAGTAGGGGTGGGCGCACCCCCACCCTCCTGGCCTGGGTGTGGGACCCCTCTGGTAGTTTCTTCACTCATTAATTCTTATTAATTCCAAAACTGACTTCCACGGAGTTTCAGGATTTTTGGAGCTGTGTAGAATAGGTTTCCAATATTTGCTGCTTTTCCAGCCAGAATTCCAGCTGCCGGCATTCCCCCTCTTCATGGTAAACCTTGTAAAATAAGAGAGAATAGCCATAAGTATTGAGATATAATGTGTAATAACAGCCCATAATGCAATAAATATTGATATAAAAGCATGATGCAAAATGGACGTATCAACTCCCCCAAGCTTAGACCTCGCTTGTCCTCAAGCGGAAGCCGATATCGAAAAATATGTCCACATGTTTAGAGATAGAGGTGTCGATAAAAATAAAATACGGACATGAGGGCATCATGATCATTCTTATAACAGCAACATAAATAGATTTTTCATATGATATCTTATGCTCAAGTAACAATCAATTCACAATGCCAAGTATGGTTCAGAAACTTCATCGGGAACTAACAAACTATAATTTCAGTCATTGAAGCAACTGCAATTTATCATAACATTAGAAAGAGTCAAGAATAGAGCTTTTAAGCAAGTCCACATACTCAACTATCATGTAGTCTTCTACAATTGCTAACACTCACGCTATACTTGTGGTTATGGAGTTTCAACTGGACACTGAGAAAGATAGGGCCTTATTGTGTTGCGTCCCAATGTATTCACCTTTAGGTGATGTCAACAATAATAATTCATGCTAACTTACATCCAATTGGATATATATATATCTTGATCTTTCAAACACAAGGAGCTTGCCAAAGGATAAAATGAAAAAGGGAAAGGTGAAGATCACCTTGACTCAAGCATAAAGTAAAACCATAAAGTAAAAGATAGGCCCTTCGCAGAGGGAAGCAGAGGTTGTCATGTGCTTTTAGGGTTGTATGCATAAAATCTTAATGCGAAAGAACGTCACTTTATATTGCCACTTGTATATGGACCTTTATTATGCAGTCCGTCACTTTTATTGCTTCCATAACAAGACCGTATGAAGCTTATTTTCTCTGCACTAATAAGTCATACATGTTTAGAGAGCAATTTTTATTGCCTGCAACATGACAACTTACTTGAAGGATCTTACTCAATCCATATGTATGTATGGTGGACTCTCATGGCAAAAACTGGGTTGAAGGATATTTGGAAGCACAAGTAGTATCTCTACTTGGTGCAAGGAATTTGGCTAACATGAGGGGGAAAGGCATGCTCAACATGTTTGGAAGGTCAATGACAATATACTTTAACTGATATGTGAGAAAACATAAACCATTATGTTGTCTTCCTTGTCCAACATCAACTCTTTTAGCATGTCATACTTAATTGAGTGCTTCACAATCATAAAAGATGTCCAAGATAGTATATTTGTATGTGAGACCTCTCTTTCCTTATTACTTCCTGTTAATTGCAACGATGACCAAAACTAAGTTTGTCAACTCTCAACAACTTTTATGCCTCATACTTTTTATGTGTGAAGTCATTACTATCCATAAGATCAATATGAACTCTTTTATTACTTTTATTCTTTCTACTTTCTCAAGATCATGGCAAGATAGCAAAGCCCTTGACTCAACACTAATCTTTATTATAGATAGCTCATGGACTCGATTACATAAAGAGATCACAAAGAAAAACTCAAAACTAATTGATACTAAAGCTTCAATCTACTAGATCAAGATACTACTAAAAGGATCAAACTAAATAAAACGGCAAAGATAGGAGTGTGATGGTGATACGATACTGGGGCACCTCCCCCAAGCTTGGTAGTTGCCAAGGGGAGTGCCCATACCCATGTGATTATGTCTCCTTCTTCATAGTCGGTGTTGTGATATTCTTGGCGATGATGCCCCTCAGGATACGATTCTCCTCCTCGAGCTTATTGACTTGTTGTTTGAGGTCCATAACTTCTTTGCGGAGCTTGCCCGTAACGGCTAAAGCTCCCTTTACCCAAGGATGCCGCATAGCTTCTGGAGAACAAGTGACGCTCTTTTTCATGTTTTCATAAGAAAGAAATTTAACGTTGGAAGGGATGACTGAATTTGGAATAGCCAAGCTATGTAGTTCCCCCATCATGAATCCTGCTTGGAAGCGAGAGGTAACTTCTTGATCTTCCTCCATGGCATCTATCCTTTTCAAGTTGGCCTCCATCTCGTCCTCCGTCGATGGTCCAAAGTGATAAGCATCGCTATTTGCTCTTGGACCTGGTGTCGGGTGAGACACCCGACTCTCCCTGACTGACTCTTGAGAAGACATCTTGCTCTTAATCTGCAACAGGAACAATTCGAAACAAAAACAGAGGATGTTTGCGTGATGCGGTGGTTAAAACCTTCGGGAGATTATATAATGAATTTTTACCGACCAAAATACGTAACATGCAAGAAAACAGAGTCCGGGAGGCACACGAGGTGGCCACGAGACAGGGGGGCGCACCCAGGAAGGGTGGGTGTCGGTGTCAAAACCGGCGGATCTCAGGTAGGGGGTCCCGAACTGTGCGTCTAGGCGGATGGTAGCAGGAGACAAGGGACACGATGTTTTTACCCGGTTCGGGCCCTCTCGATGGAGGTAAAACCCTACTCCTGCTTGATTAATATTGATGATATGGGTAGTACAAGAGTTGATCTACCACGAGATCAGAGAGGCTAAACCCTAGAAGCTAGCCTATGGTATGATTGTTGTTCATCCTACGGACTAAACCTCTCCGGTTTATATAGACACCGGAGAGGGCTAGGGTTACGCAGAGTCGGTTACAATGGGGAGGAGATTTTCATATCGTATCGCCAAGCTTGCCTTCCACGCCAAGGAAAGTCCTATCTGGACACTGGACGAAGTCTTCAATTTTGTATCTTCATAGTCCGGGAGTCCGGCCAAAGGTCATAGTCTGGCCATCCGGACACCCCCCAATCCAGAACTCCCTCAGTAGCCCCCTGAACCAGGCTTCAATGACGATGAGTCCGGCGTGCAAATTTGTCTTCGGCATTGCAAGGCGGGTTCCTCCTCTAAATACTTCATAGAAGATGTTGAACACAAAGATAGTGTCCGGTTCTGTAAAATAAGTTCCACATACCACCGTAGAGAGAATAATATCTGCACAAGTCTAATCTGCTGACGTATTCCATAGCATGATGTCATGCCACGGCCAAGCCTTTATCCGAATCGTTTTACCGTCCCACCTCAGCGCGTTTAGCGAGGCGGTTTCCTTGGCACATCTTGTCAAAGCAGAGATCGTGTCTCCTTATTCTGGGATTCTCATCAATACGGACGTGGGTAACCCAACCGTGCCATTGGTATGGCTTAATAATGGAAAGTGAGTCCCAAACGGTCACGGGAGGGCTCTTGGTATTCAATCCCTTTATAAAGGGACCAAGGCTCGACTCCTCTCTTTCAATCCAATCAAATTCGCCTCTTGCCTCGAGTTCCAACACCCAAAGCTTCAGATTCAGGCGCTTCGGACCTTCGATGATGTCTGGCTCCGACCTTCAAGGCCAGTGGATGCCTTCCTCCATTACGGAAGAAGACGTGCGAAAGCTAAGAGATGCCAGGTATCTGACCAGCGAAATCTCGCATAGGCTGCCTGTTGAAGGGCAGGCTATTCCCACTCCCCATCCCGGTGAGAGTGTGGTGTTCACATCTCACTTCCTTCGGGGGCTAGGCTTCTCGATTGATCCCTTCGTGAGGGGGCTCATGTTTTATTACGAGCTGGAATTTCACGACTTAGCTCCGGAGTCCATCCTCCAAATCTCATCGTTCATCGTCGTGTGCGAGGCCTTCCTCCATATTACTCCTCACTTCAGGCTGTGGCTTAAAACTTTCAAGGTAGAACCGAAGATGATCGAGGGGCAGCACGCTGAGTGCGGAGGTGCCATTATAAGCAAGACTGCTGACGCTCCATGGCCCGAGGGCTCTTTTCAAGAGGAGTTCGGCTTATGGCAACGAGAGTGGTTCTACATCACAGCTCCTAGGGGCACCACGTGGGTGGCGCCACTGGCTTTTCGCTCGGGTCCCCCACCACGGCTAGCTTCATGGGTAAATAAAGGGCTTAACTGGGGGCCGCCCAAGGACGTGCCCTTGCTGCAGGGCCGCGTTCGAGATCTCCTAGAGAGATATATCAATTTGGCCGTAGTGGCGCAGGTTATGATGATTCGCCGCATAATGCCCTGCAAACGTCGCCCCCTCTGCCTGTGGGAATTTAATCCGGAAGGGCCACGAGCTCTCCAACACTTTATGGGCACGACGCCCGTGGAGATGTACAAATTGTTCTTTGGATCACAAGCAAGGTGTCCGGACTTGTCCGAGGACGGAGGTCTGAGCGGCAATCGCCTGGATACTTAAGTAAGTAGCCCCGTACCTGGACACGCCTTCTGTACATTTATCATAAAACTGCCTTTAAAAGAGCTATCCTTTAAACAGGAGTGGTTGGCGGAAGCAAAGCTTATCAGGTGTCCGCCTCCCCTCCCGGAGACCATGCCGGATCCCGTGTTGACCAGGATGCGGGAGATTGTGCCTTTTGAAGAAGGCGAAGAGGGGAACAAAGAAGCTACCGCCTCCACGAAGGAGGCTGTCAGGAAGGGAGGAGTCGAGAACTCCTCTATTCAGGGAAACAAGAGGAACGCCTCTGAAGACCCGGAGGCGATCGCCTCAAAGCGGGGGAAGAAATCTTCGTCAGAGGGTCCGGCGCCGGAGAGTGCTCCAGCCGCATTGCGCCCCCAAGGGGATCAGCTCTCCAACAAGCCATAAGTAAAGAGGGGGGTTTTAAAATGAGTGATATCCCTGTTTTATTTCTGAGGAAGATAACCAAAATTTTACCTTGCAGTTCGGATCTCAACCCTTCTTAGTAGAGCTCATCTTCTGGGGATCTCCTTCCAGAGATGATGGAGAGCGAAACGCCTCCCCCAGCTGTACCGTCTTGCGAGGCTGGCGACCCCGAGGTGTCGTCTCGGAGGATTTCTCCAAATCCGGACCTTGAAAAAGGTCGTTGGACTAGTCCGGCACCTTTTGGTGCACGGTCCGAGGGACTGAAGGATCTGCTCGGACGAGCGTCTATCTCAGAAGAACACCGTGTGTTGATGAACACGATGTTTAGAAGGATTTCATCCGCGGAAAGAAGATTGTACGAGGCCGCCAGGAGTTTACTTACAGGTTTTGAGGTACGCGAAAAGATGTACCTTTTGACAGAGCCGCATATATGAAATGCACCCTGTATAAATAGTAGCCTCTGAGACTCTGCGTGTTGTCAAAAATTATGGCGCACAGAGGATCATAATCCCAGGTATAATATGTCGCCTTTCCTATGTAGGTGGCGAGGTGTTCGGTGGCTAGCCGGACTGATGAATTTGCCGAGCTAAAGCGGAAACTTGACGTAGCAGATGCCGAGATCGCGCTTGTAAATGAGCGGCTAGATGAGGCACAAGGTGTGTAATGTCTCCAAAGACATCTGATAAGAGGAGCTTGATGCTCGTGCCTTATAACATATGTGCTTAATGCAGATGGTGCCACTGCCGTGGAGAACCTTCAGGCGGAACTTGCCCGAGCCAAGTAGCAAGCGAGGAAGAGCGATGCGGCTGCCGTTAAAGCGGCTGAAGAGCTAAAAGCCGAACAGGCTGCTCACTGCCAGAGCAAGAAAGAAATGGCTAAGATGGCTGTAAAATTGAAGGATGCTGCCGACCATTTTAAGCTTCGTGAAAAAGAAGTTAGGGTGGCACAGAAGGACCTAGAAAAGGTCACTGTCGAGGCCAAGGTCACTCGCTCTGCAATGAGAGCTATGAAGGAGGAGCTACGTCAGGCCGGAGATATCGCGGCTGGAAAGCCCTATATGCTGTGGATGAAGTTCGGGGATCCTAAGTATGCTCCATTGGACCGGAAGTGGAGTGCGGCGAACACTTATCTGGATTTGGCGGCGAGTGCCGCGGACGCGACCGAACACTTCTGGGGTCTGGATGACCATAAATTGGAAGAACTGTTTTGGTCGTAGTTCCACAATCCAAAGCACCCACTTTCGGTGTCCGACCGTTTGGCCGCTTGGGCGGAGCTAAACAGGTTGTCCGGACTCGCTATGAGGTACGTCGCGAGTCGTTTGTGGCCGGAAGAGCCAGAGCTGAAGAGTTATTTTAGCTTGGTGTAGCAATTCCTTGGTTCAGTGCCGCATGTTGATGCAATGAAGAGGTCAGCGTGCATAGAGGGTGCACAGATGGCTCTTGCCCGTGTCAAGACATACTGGGCGGATATGAAGGCCAGTGTTGTTGCATCTCGGGATTCGGACGAAAGCCGAGTACCTGCCAAGCACTACTTTGAGGAAGTTCTTCAGGGCGCTCGTTTAATAGAGACGCAGTGCTCGAAGGATGTTGTGTTCAAATAACATGTGCTATTGTAAAACAATATTTTGATGGGATGTAAAAGCTTTTTATACTTGTGCTTTCAAGAATTAGAATGCCTCCTGTGCGGCCGTTAATGTATATGTGTATATAACCTGAAAGATGGCAGTCGTTGGCTTTAGCCCCCACACATATAATGCGGGGGTTTTCACAGAAGGCGCCTTTTCACACTTGATCCAACGTCTTGGTCCTATAAAGGAGGTGATAGCGCAGCGAACTAGGCAACCGGACTATAATGCTTTATCACTTTCACTTAGCCATAGGAGTTTGACAGTGGGGCTACTGAATAGCCCCTAGGGGCACCGCGCTCGCCTGAATTCGGGGCGCGTGTGTGCCTGACCGGGAAACGGCCCTTCGTTAATGCGGAGGAATCCTAAAGATTCCGGCAAGTCATCGAGTGGTTGACCAGTCTCTCGCTATATCATGATAGTCAGTTTTTGGCTTTCTCTACTGAGGTGCTCGCCTGGCCGAACCGGGGCACAATCGCAGTAGTTCTCCTGGTGCTGCCTTAGCCGATTGAGCGGAACGTAAGGCAGCAAAACATAGGAGCCGGCCAAACCCAACATTTGACCAAAGACATGATTCGGAGCTGATGCATATAAGGCCAAACTCACGATGCCGAACACTCCCTAAGGTATTCGGTCTTTATGAAGATAGGCCGAACAAAAGCCCTTGGTAAAAAAGCCCCTGGTGTCTAGGTACGCGCAAAATTCTAGCGTGGCCACATGCCAAGATGCCAGCCTCCTCCTTGGTTATAGCAAAACCGGGGGATGTTATCAACAAGAGACAGTAAAAAAGGTTTACGCAGGGTCTTAATCTGAAAAGAATCCTTGAAACGGGTCCCTACTGCACGTCTGCGCCTGTGTCTCCGTTGTGCCGTATCCAGGACGGGTGTAGCACGGTGTTCGTCTGCAAAAGGGAGGAACTTAGTGGAAAACAATCGTGCGAGAAATCGATGTTAAAATAAACAAAGTATAATACAGAAAATGGGGAGAATTGAGCTTTATTGTCTCCTGGTGTAAACACGCGTAGCCCCTTGTATAGGGTTATGTGGCTATTAAGCCTTTGTATGTTTGCGCCGAACTCATCGAGCCATGTCCGGGGTCTTTAACGACCTGTTTAGGTGCTCTAACTAGTAAAGCTGGATTAGTGCGCGGCTGTCAAGGCAACCACACCATCGTCCGCGCTCGGGTGACACTTGGATGTTTCCCATTAATGAGATGATGCCTCGTGGACCGGGCATTTTGAGTGTAAGGGATGCATAATGCGGTATTGCATTAAAGCGGGCGAAAGCTTCGCGTCCCAGTAGTGCTTCATAGAGACTTATGAATGGGGCGATGGGGAAGGTTAGCTTTTCGCTTTGGAAGTTGTCGGGGGAGCCGAACATAACTTCTAACGAGAGGGAACCCGTGCAATGGGTATCTGGGCCTCGCGTGACCCCTTGAAAGGAAGTGTTGCCATGGCGAATTATTGCTGGGTTTAACCCCATTTTGCGGATTGTGTCCCGATATAGCAGGTTTAGGTCACTGCCGCCGTCCATTAGGACTTGTGTAAAGTGGAGTCCATCGATTATCGGATCTAAGACCAAGGCAGTCCAGCCTGCGTTCCGGATACCTCTAGAGTAATCCTAATGGTCGAAGGTGATTGGTTGTAACAACTAGTGGCGGGACTCCTCTGGGACAGGCCGTATGGCGCGTATCTCTGTAGGCGCCACTCTGCTTTTCGCTTTTGTCACATGAAGTGAATTTATTGTTTTGACTTCTTGTGGGTACTTCTTTTGTTCTCCGATGTTCTACTTGTGGGGTTCGTCGTCATCCTCGCTTGGTATGTCGAGCCCCTTGTGTTCGGCGTTGAGTTTGCCGGATTGCTTGAAGACCCAACAATCTCGGTGGGTGTGGTTTGCAGGCCTCCCGGGAGTACTGTGGATTTGGCATATTTTGTCCAAGATTTTGTTGAGGTTAGATAGCTCGTCCCTATTATCCTTGGGGGGGCGGCCTTTTTTTATTCTGCCGAGAGCTTTTGAATCCGGCGTTGACTGCCGTGCTCTTCAGGCTGTTATCCTTGATCCGGCGCCGTTCTTTGTTACAGTGCGGTTTCCCATATCCATCTCTGACTTCGGATGTACTTGGGTCGCTGGTGCTGCTTCTTGCCAACCAGCTATCCTCTCCTGCACAAAAGTGGGTCATGAGGCTTGTTAATGCGGCCATTGTTCTTGGCTTTTCTTGGCCGAGGTGTCTGGCAAGCCATTTGTCTCGAACACTATGTTTGAAAGCTGCTAAGGCCTCGGCGTCCGGACAGTCGACTATCTGATTCTTTTTAGTAAGAAATCTGTTCTAGAGTTTCCGGGCTGACTCTCCGGGTTGTTGAGTTATATGGCTTAGATTGTCTGCATCCGGAGGTCGGACATAGGTCCCTTGAAAATTTGCTCGAAAAGCATCCTCGAGCTCTTCCCAACTTCCTATGGTGTTTTCGGGAAGGCTTTTAAGCCAGTGCCCGGCTGGCCCTTTGAGCTTGAGGGGTAGGTATTTTATGGCGTGGAGGTCATCTCCTCTAGCCATGTGTATGTGGAGGATATAATCCTCAATCCAGACTCCAGGGTCTGTTGTTCTGTCGTATGCCTCTATGCTTACGGGCTTGAATCCCGCTGGAAATTCATGGTCCAGCACCTCATTGGTGAAACATAGGGGATGTGCGGCGCCCCTGTATTTGGGTGTTCCGCGATGTTCGGATATTTGTTGCATTGCATTGCTTACTAGAGCTTGCTTTCTTGGCCCGTAGATGGATCTAGTTGGGCCATCTTTTTGATGCGAATCCTTGTGCGGATCGCGCGCCGGATTGAGTGCGGCGCCCTTTGCCACTCGATGTCGGTCATGGGGTCGTCTATCCGACCTGGAGGCTTCCTTGTTTTTTGACCATGGGGGCTCTAAGGCCTCCTCATCAAATTCTGGTAGTAATTTTCACTTCGGATACTCTTTGTGTGGGGAATGTCACCGTACTTGTGTGCGGTGTTGAGTACTCTGTCCCATCTGATTCTGAGTGCTTCTTCCGCTGTTCTGAGCTTCCGGTTCTGCTTTTTCAGGCTACGTGCCATGGCGACGAGCCATTGGTGGAGGTTATTCTTCTCTAGTAATTTGTCCAGCGTGAGGTCGTCCGGACTATTATCTTCGCCGGGGACATGATGTTTGGTTTGTTCATCCAAGTTGCCCTGTTCGGACGGTTGCTTGATGGTATGATCGTCGTCCGCCGGTTCATCCTGCTCTATGGCTGGATCTCTGTCGAGGTGGGGTTTGGCGCGGCATTTCCACTGCCGCTTTGATTGCTTTTCGAGGGAATGATCCCTTGTTGCGCCCTTTTGATCCTCGTCTTTGTTTCTTTTAGTTGTGTCCACCATGTATACATCGTGAGGTGAGGTGGTTTTCCAGTGCCCTATAGGCGCTGGTTCTTGGTCGTCTCCTTCATCAGCGTCCATACCGTCGATGTCTTCGGAGTCGAAGTCGAGCATGTTGGTTAAATCATCGACAGTGGCTACAAAGTGCGTGGTGGGTGGGTTTCGAATTTCTTCGTCGTCCGCATCCCAACCTTGCTGACCATAGTCCGGCCAGGGCTCTCCTGATAGAGAGAGAGACTTTAGTGAATTTAGGATGTCACCAAAGGGAGAGTGCTGAAAGATGTCCGCGTCGGTGAACTCCATGATCGGAGCCCAATCGGGTTTGATCGGAAGGGGTGCGGAAGATTCGAAGTTCGGAAAGGAGTCCGGCACCTTGGAGTCACAAGCTTCATAAAGGACAAGGCTGGTATTCGGCTTGATCGCCATAGAGATTGCAGCCCCCGAGGCGGCGTCCAACCATCCGTCACCGATTGGCGCGGTCGGCTCCGAACCAAGGGTCGGAGCGGACACCTGAGCGGCGCTCTGGGCATTGTCCGGCGGCAGAGCTAGATCATGCCCATCGTGACAGTGCGGCGCGCTCGGTTGTGGCTCGAATCCGTCGAAGATCAAGTCCCCGCGGATATCAGCCGGGCAGTTCAAATTTCCAAATCTGACCTGATGGCCAGTGGCGTAGCTTTCGATCTGCTCCAGTTGGCCAAGCGAACTGGCCCGCAGTGCAAAGCCGCCGAACACGAAGATCTGTCCGGGGAGAAAAGTGTCACCCTGGACTGCGTCGTGGTTGATGATAGAAGAAGCCATCGGGCCTAAAGGTGACGACATAGAGGAACTCTCAATGAAAGCACCAATGTCGGTGTCAAAACTGGCGGATCTCGGGTAGGGGGTCCCGATCTGTCCGTCTAGGCGGATGGTAACAGGAGACAAGGGACACGATGTTTTTACCCAGGTTCGGGCCCTCTCGATGGAGGTAAAACCCTACTCCTTCTTGATTAATATTGATGATGTGGGTAGTACAAGAGTTGATCTACCACGAGATCAGAGAGGCTAAACCCTAGAAGCTAGCCTATGGTATGATTGTTGTTCGTCCTACGGACTAAAGCCCTCCGGTTTATATAGACACCAGAGAGAGCTAGGGTTACACAGAGTCGGTTACAATGGGGAGGAGATCTTCATATCGTATCACCAAGCTTGCCTTCCACGCCAAGGAAAGTCCTATCCGGACACGGGACGAAGTCTTCAATTTTGTATCTTCATAGTCCGGGAGTCCGACCAAAGGTCATAGTCCGGCCATCCGGACACCCCCCAATCCAGGACTCCATCAGTGGGCGCGCCCTCCACCCTCGTGGAGGCCTCGTCTCCTTCTCGGACTACTTCTTTCTTTGGAAAATTCTTAAATATTCCAAAACTGATAAAAAATTGCCTTTAGAATTGTTTTTGAGTCGGTTTACTTACCGTACCACATACCTATTCTTTTTCGGAGTCTGGAACGTTTTGGAAAGTGTCCCTTATGTATTCCTCCAGGGTTACAGTTTCAATAATATTAGTTTCAACATTGATAGGATTACCTCAGATGTAATGTTTAATTTTTTGACCATTCACCACCCTCGGACTTGTGCCTTCGAAGTTGTTGATATTTATGGCACCGAAACGATAGACCTCCTCGATAACGTAAGGACCTTCCCATTTAGAAAGAAGTATTCCTGCAAAAAAATCTTAAATGAGAGTTGAATAATAACACATAATCACCTACATTAAACTCACGCTTTTGTATCCTTTTGTCATGCCAGCGTTTGACTTTTTCTTTGAATAGCTTGGCATTCTCATAGGCTTGGGTTCTCCATTCATCAAGTGAGCTAATATCAAATAACCTCTTCTCACCGGCAAGTTTGAAGTCATAGTTGAGCTCTTTAATAGCCCATTATGCTTTATGTTCAAGTTCAAGAGGTAAGTGACATGCTTTTCCATAAACCATCTTATACGGAGACATACCCATAGGATTTTTGTATGCAGTTCTATAGGCCCATAATGCATCATCAAGTTTCTTGGACCAATTCTTTCTAGATCTATTCACAGTCTTCTACAAAATTAATTTGAGCTCTCTATTGCTCAACTCTACTTGACCACTAGACTACGGGTGATAAGGAGATGCGATTCTATGATTAACATCATACTTAGCAAGCATCTTACGGAAAGCACCATGAATAAAATGTGAATCACCATCAGTCATAAGAAATCTAGGGACTCCAAACCTCATAAAAATAACTTCTTTAAGCATTTTAATAGAAGTGTTATGATCAGCACTACTAGTTGGAATAGCTTCTACCCACTTAGTAACGTAATCAACAACAACTAAAATATGTGTGTAACCATTAGAGGCAGGAAAAGGTCCCATATAATCAAAGCCCCAAACATCAAACGATTCAATAACAAGGGAATAATTCATAGGCATTTCTTGACGTCTACTAATATTACCAATTCTTTGACATTCATCACAAGATAAGACAAACTTACGAGCATCTTTGAAGAGAGTAGGCCAATAAAACCGGATTGCAATACCTTGTGTGCAGTTCTATCTCCAGCGTGGTGTCCTCCATATGATTCGGAGTGACACTTGCATAGGATCTGTTCCTGCTCATGCTCAGGTACACAACATCTAATAACACCATCTACTCCTTCTTTATAAAGGTGTGGGTCATCCCAGAAGTAATGTCTTAAATCATAAAAGAATTTTTTCTTTTGATGGTATGTGAAACTAGGTGGTATAAATTTAGCAACAATGTAATTAGCATAATCAGCATACCAAGGAGTAGTACGAGAAGCATTAACGGCCGCTAATTGTTCGTCAGGAAAGCTATCATCAATAGGCAGTGGGTCATCAAGAACATTCTCTAACCTAGACAAGTTGTCTACAACGGGGTTCTTAGCTCCCTTTCTATCTATAATATGCAAATCAAATTCTTGGAGCAAGAGAACCCATCTAATGAGTCTAGGCTTAGCAACTTTCTTTCCCATAAGATATTTAATAGCAGCATGATCAGTGTGAATAGTAACTTTGGAATCAACAATATAAGGTCCAAACTTATCACATGCAAACACAACTACTAAGAACTCTTTTTCAGTAGTAGCATAATTTCACTGGGCAGTATCAAGAGTTTGACTAGCATACTGGATAACATTCAATTTCTTATCAACTCTTTACCCTAGAACAACACCTACAGCATAATCACTAGCATCACACATAATTTCAAAGGGTAAATTCCAATCAGGTGGCTGAACAATAGGTGTAGTGATCAAAGCTTTCTTAACTATTTCAAATGCTTCTACACAATCATCATCAAAGACAAAAGGAATATCTTTTTGCAATAAATTAGTCAGAGGCCTAGAGATTTTAGAAAAGTCCTTAATGAAGCTCCTATAAAAACCGGCATGACCAAGGAAACTTCTTATACCTTTTATGTCCTTGGGACATGGCATCTTTTAAATAGCATCAACTTTAGCTTTATCAACTTCAATACCTCTCTCGGAAATCTTATGCCCCAAGACAATGCCTTCATTAACCATAAAGTGGCACTTTTCCCAATTCAAGACGAGACTAGTGTCTTCGCATCTCTGCAAAACTCGATCAAGGTTGCTCAAGCAATCATCAAAAGAGGATCCATAGATGGAGAAATCATCCATGAATACCTCACAAATCTTTTCACAAAAGTCAGAGAATATAGCCATCATACATCTTTGAAAGGTAGCAGGTGCATTACATAAACCAAAAGGCATACATCTATAAGCAAAAGTACCGAAAGGGCAAGTAAAAGTAGTTTTGATTGATCCTTCGCTGACACAAGTATCTGAGAGAAACCAGAATAACCATCTATAAAGCAGAAATGTGTGTGTTTGGATAGTCTTTCTAGCATTTGATCAATAAAAGGTAAAGGGTAATGATCTTTCTTAGTAGCTTTATTTAATTTACGGAAATCAATTACCATCCTATAACCTGTAATAACTCTTTGCGGGATCAATTCATCTTTACTATTAGGAACAACGGTAATACCTCCCTTTTTAGGAACACAATGGACAGGGCTTACCCAATCACTATCAGCAACGGGATAAATTATACCTGCCTCAAGGAGCTTTAGTATCTCCTTTCTTACCACTTCTTTCATCTTAGGATTCAATCATCGTTGAGGATCTCTAACTGGTTTGGCATCATCCTCCAAATTAATTTTGTGTTGGCATAACGTGAGACTAATGCCCTTGAGATCATCCAGAGTATATCCAATAGCAGCACAGTGCTTCTTCAGAGTTTTCAATAATCTTTCTTCTTCTTGCTCTGGAAGGTTAGCACTAATAATAACATGATATATTTTATTTTCATCAAGATAAGCATACTTAAGATTATCAGGTAATAGTTTGAGTTCAAACACGGGATCACCCTTGGGTGGAGGGGGATCCCCAAGAATTACAACGGGTAGGTTGTGTTTCAGAATAGGTTCCTGTTGAAGGAACACTTCATCTATTTCCCTTCTTTCCTTCATAAACATATCATTTTCATGGTCTAGCAAATATTGTTCTAACAGATCAGTAGGAGGCACGGCAATAGAATCAAGACCAATAATCTCATCCTTACTAGGTGATTCTCTATCACGAGGTTGTCTATGAAACTTAGCAAAATTAAACTCATGAGACACATCCTCTAACCCAATTGTAACAGTATTCAAGAAGGGTCTACCAAAAATAATGGGACAAAAGTCATCTTGTGGGGAACCAAGAACAAGAAAATCAGCAGGATATTTAACCTTCCCACACAAGACTTCAACATCTCTAACAATCCCAAATGGCTTAATAGTATCCCTATTGGCAAGCTTAATAGTAACATCTAGATCTTCCATTTCAGTGGGTGCAATATCATGCATAATTTCTTTATATAAGTGATAGGGTATTGCACCAGCACTAGCACCCATATCACATAAGCCATGATAACAATGATCTCCTATTTTGACATAAATAACAGGCATGCCTACAACTGGTCTATGTATCTTAGCATCTGGTCTAGCAATATTGGCAGCCTCACCACAGAAATAAATAACATGCCCATCTAAATCATCATCCAAGAGATCTTTAATCAAAGCAATACTAGGTTCAACTTTGATTTGCTCAGGAGGTGTATAAGTCCTAGTATTACTGTTACGAACAACAGTCAAAGTTTTAGCATGATCCTTTATCCTAACAGGAAAAGGAGGTTTCTCAACATAAGTAGTAGGAACAATAGGATCACTCTAAGTGACAGTCTTTTCTTCAACTGTAATAGGTGAAACTACTTTTACTTCAATGGTAGGATTATATTTAAACCACTTCTCCTTAGGGAGATCAACGTGAGTAGCAAAAGATTCACAGAAATAAGCTACTATCTCAGAGTCAAGTCCATACTTAGCGCTAAATCCATGAAAAGCATCGATATCCATAAAAGATTTAACACAATCAAACTTAGGTGTCATCCCTGACTCCTTACCATCGTCGGAACCCCAATCTTCAGAGTTGCGTTTAATTCTTTCCAATAAATCCCATTTGAATTCAATAGTCTTCAGCATATAAGAACCATCACAGGAAGTATCGAGCATGTTGCGATCATTGGGAGAAAGCCGAGCATAAAATTTTTGAATAATCATTTCTCAGGAGAGCTCATGATTGGGGCATGAATATAACATTGACTTAATCCTCCCCCAAGCTTGAGCGATGCTTTCTCCTTCGCGAGGCCAGAAATTATATATGTAATTACAATCATGATGAACAAGATGCATATGATAGAATTTTTGGTGAAATTCCAACTTCAATCGTTTATAATTCCAAGATCCCGTATCATCACATAGCCTATACCATGTCAATGCATCTCCCTTCAAAGATAAAGGGAATACCTTCCTTTTGACAACATCATCGGGAATACCTTCAAGCTTAAATAATCCACAAACTTGATCCACAAAGATAACGTGTAAATCGGGATGCAATGTTCCATCTCCTGCAAAGGGATTAGCTAGCAGTTTCTCTATCATACCCGAAGGAATCTCAAAGTAAATATTTTCAGTAGGTTCAGTAGGTCGAGGAGAAACTCTTTACTCTTCTGGTCGGGGTGAAGATACCCCGAACAAGCCCCTCAAAGGATTAGTTTCCATAGTAACAAGTGACAGAAAATTTCAGCACACTATATAAATGTTTCCTTACCAAGTTCCACTCACCAAAGGCGCTTCACTCCCCGGCAACGGCGCCAGAAAAGAGTCTTGATGACCCACAATTATAGGTGATCTATCATAGTCCTTTTGATAAGTAACAGTGTCGAACCCAATGGGGAGCAGAAGGAAATGACAAGCGGTTTTCAGTAAGGTTTTCTCTGCAAGCACTGAAATTGTAGGTAACAGATAATTTTGTGATAAGATAAATTGTAACGAGTAACAAGCAATGAAAGTAAATAAAGTGCAGCAAGGTGGCCCAATCCTTTTTGTAGCAAAGGACAAGCGTGGACAATTTCTTATAATGAGAAAAGAGCTCCCGAGGACACATGGGAATTATCGTCAAGCTAGTTTTCATCACGCTCATATGATTCACGTTCGGTACTTTGATAATTTGATATGTGGGTGGACCAGTGCTTGGGTACTTCCCTTACTTGGACAAGCATCCCACTTATGATTAACCCCTATTGCAAGCATCCGCAACTACAAAAGAAGTATTAAGGTAAACCTAACCACAACATTAAACATATGGATCCAAATTAGCCCCTTACGAAGCAACACATAAACTAGGGTTTAAGCTTCTGTCACTCTAGCAACCCATCATCTACTTATTACTTCCCAATGCCTTCCTCTAGTCCCAAATAATGGTGAAGTGTCATGTAGTCGACGTTCACATAACACCACTAGAGGAAAGACAACATACATCTCATCAAAATGTCGAACGAATACCAAATTCACATGACTACTAATAGCAAGACTTCACCCATGTACTACTCACAAAGCATATTCATGTTCATAATCAGAGGAGTAATAATATGCATTAAGGATCTGAACATATGATCTTCCACCAAGTAAACCAATTAGCATCAACTACAAGGAGTAATCAACACTACTAGCAACCCACATGTACCAATTTGTGGTTTTGGATACAAGATTGGATACAAGAGATGAACTAGGGTTTGAGAGGAGATGGTGCTGGTGAAGATATTGATGGAGATTGACCCTCTCCCAATGAGAGGATCGTTGGTGATGATGATGGTGATGATTTCCCCCTCCCGGAGGGAAGTTTTCCCGGCAGAACAGCTCCGCTGGAGCCCTAGATTGGTTCCGCCAAGGTTCCGCCTCGTGGCGGCGGAGTTTCATCCCGTAAGCTTGCCTCTGATTTTTCCAGGGTAAAAGCCTTCATATAGCAGAAGAAGGGCACCGGAGGGCCACCATGGGGCCCAGGAGACAGGGGGGCGTGCCTAGTAGGGGTGGGCGCGCCCCCACCTTCCTGGCCTGGGTGTGGGCCCCCTCTGGTAGTTTCTTCGCTCAATAATTCTTATTAATTCCAAAACTGACTTCCCTGGAGTTTCAGAATTTTTGGAGCTATGCAGAATAGGTTTCCAATATTTGCTCCTTTTCCAGCCAGAATTCCAGCTGCCGGCATTCCCCCTCTTCATGGTAAACCTTGTAAAATAAGAGAGAATAGCCATAAGTATTGATATATAATGTGTAATAACAACCTATAATGCAATAAATATTGATATAAAAGCATGATGCAAAATGGACATATCACTCTTCAGGGCCGCCAGTAAACTATCCGGCACCTCTGGTTGGATAGAGGTTGCCAACAGAATAGGCGCACCCCCTCCAGTCGAGGGAGGCTGCCTGCCTGATTCTGGAGCTGTACCGGTCTCCGGAATTGTGTCCGGCCGGCGGCCAAATTCGAGATAGCCCCCGTCGTCGACGTCCATGGGAGCCTTTTCTCCCGTCTGTCCGGCCCCAGAAGTTTGACCTTCCAGGACCGTCTTGACGATCTCCCCCCTTTCTTGGCCTAGGTCCCTCTGTGACGATACCTCGATGTCATTCACGTGTTTTGGGGAAGGGGCCTTCGGGGGCGTCTCACTGTCCATGGCATCCGAACCCAATAAATCCTCTGATGAGGATCGTTCGGTGCAGGACCTCATCGGACTGCAACAAAGTATGGCTCAATGATTGAAACATCATGCCATGGTGAGTCCAGATGCGTAAATATGTTTGGATTTTATATACTCACGAGTTCACCAGGGGCTGGCCTCTGGGATCCCATTCCGGACTGCTGTCGGCGGCAGCGGTGGACTCCGCCGGGAGAGGAGTTTTTCCCCTCTTAGGCGACTCGGCCTCCAAAGATGTGGAGGCCGTCCTTTTCTTTCTTCCCCCCACTGGCGATTCGTCTTCCTCCCCCTCCTCGTCCTCTTCGGAGGAAGAACGGTCATTGCAGTCTTCGGATATTATGTCCGAGGCACCACGGCGACGGAGGCAGCCCCTGGTCTTTTTGGCCTCCTTCTCGGCCTTCTTCTTCGGTGCCTTGTAAGGCGCCGGGACTAGCATCTTCGTTAGAAGTGGGCCGGCCGGTTCTTCTGGCAGTGGGGCCGGATAGTATATCTGCCCCGCCTTCTTCGTCCGGCCCTAGGAGAGTTGTGGAAAACACATTAAGCATTTCCCTTGGGTTATGCGAATAAAACATATAATGACTTACCGAACTTGCAGGGCGGGACAGTTGGTACCCGCGGTCCTCAGTTGAGTCCGGCCATGATTTGCTGGACTTCAAAAGCACCTTCTAGATGTCTTTGTGCGAGGAGCCAAAGAGCTCCTGCAGCGTTTAGTGCTTGACCGGGTTGAATTCCCATAAATTGCAAGCCCCGTGTTGACAAGGAAGGATCCGATGAACTAACATCACCTGGACTACATTGATAAGTTTGATATTCTTGTCTTCCATATCCTTGACGCGCGTTTGGAGCACCGACAACTCGTCGGGCGAAGACCAGTTCAGGCCCTTCTTGGGCCAGGACGTAAGCCGCAGGGGGGCTTGCTACGTCTTGAGCTTGCGTTGGTTTTCCTTGAAGAGGAAAGGGTGATGCAACAATAGTAGCGTAAGTATTTCCCTCAGTTTTGAAGAACCAATGTATCAGTCCAGTAGGAGGCTCCTCAAAAGTCCCACGCACCTACACAAACAAACAAAGAACTCGCAACCAACGCAATAAAGGGGTTGTCAATCCCTTCATGGCCACTTGCGAAAGTGAGATCTGATAGAGATAGTATGATAAGATAAATTATTTTTGGTATTTTATAATATAGATTGGAAAAGTAAATATGCAAATAAAAGTAGATTGAAAGTTTAAAAGATAAAAGATAGACCCAGGGGCCATAGGTTTCACCAGTGGCTTCTCAAGATAGCATAAGTATTACGGTGGGTGAACAAATTACTGTCGAGCAATTGATAGAAAAGCGAATAATTATGAGATTATCTAGGCATGATCATGTATCTAGGCATCACGTCCGTGATAAGTAGACCGACTCCTGTAGGCATCTACTACTATTACTCCACTCCTGTAGACCCTCGTGGCCGCCTCGACTGCTTCATGGCTTGCACTCCAAGTCCTTTGGATCACATTTGTTCCAAAAATCACGCTCCCGAAGGTTTCATTCCGTTTGGACTCCATTTGATATTCCTTTTCTTCGAAATACTGAAATAGGCAAAAAATAGCAATACGGGCTGGGCCTCCGGTTAGTAGGTTAGTCCCAAAAATGATATAAATGTGTAAAGTAAAGCCCATAAACATCCAAAACAGGTAATATAATAGCATGGAACAATCAAAAATTATAAATACGTTGGATACGTATCAAGCATCCCCAAGCTTAATTCCTGCTCGTCCTCGAATAGCTAAATGATAAAAACAGAATTTTTGATGTGGAATGCTACCTAGCATAATTCTCAATGTAATTTTCTTTATTGTGGCATGAATGTTCAGATCCAAATGATTCAAAATAAAAGTTCATATTGACATAAGAAATAGTAATACCTCAAGCATACTAATCAAAGCAATCATGTCTTCTCAAAATAACATGGCTAAAGAAAGTTCATCCCTACAAAATCATATAGTTAGGCTATGCTTCATTTTCGTCACACAAAAATGTTCCCAAATTCTACACCCTCGATGACAAGCCAAGAAATTGTTTCGTACTTAAATAATCTCAAACTTTTTCAACCTTCACGTAATACATGAGCGTGATCCATGGATATATCACTATGGGTGGAATAGAATATGATAATGGGGATTGTGTGGAGAAGACAAAAAAGCAGAAAGTCTCACATTGACGAGGATAATCAACGGGCTATGGAGATGCCCATCAATTGATGTCAACATGAGGAGTAGGGATTGCCATGCAATGGATGCACTAGAGCTATAAATGTATGCACGCTCAACAAAAGAAAACTAGTGGGTGTGCATCCAACTTGCTTGCTCACTAAGACCTAGGGCATTTTGAGGAAGCCCATCATAGGAATATACAAGCGAAGTTCTATAATGAAAAATTCCCACTAGTATATGAAAGTGACAACATATGAGACTCACTATGTGAAGAACATGGTGCTACTTTGAAGCACAATGTGGAAAAAGAGATAGTAACATTGCCCCTTTTTTTCTTTTTTTTTCTTTTCCTTTTTTTGGGCCTTTCTTTTTTCTTTTGGCCTTTCCCCTTTTTTCTTTTTTTTCTTTGTCCTTTCATTTTTTATTTCTTTTTGGCCTTTTTCTTTTCTTTTCGGGGACAATGCTCTAATAATGATGATCATCACACTTTCATTAATTTACAACACATGAATTACAACTCAAAACTAGAACAAGATATGACTCTATATGAATGCCTCCGGCGGTGTACCGGTATGGGCAATGAATCAAGAGTGACATGTATGAAAAATTATGCAAAGTGGCCTTGCCACAAATACGATGTCAACTACATGATCATGCAATGGCAATATGACAATAGTAATGCGTGTCATGATGATAAATGGAACGGTGGAAAGTTGCATGGAAATATATCTCGGAATGGCTATGGAAATGCCATAATAGGTAGGTATGGTGGCTGTTTTGAGGAAGATATAAGGATTTTTATGTGTGATAGAGCATATCATATCACGGGGTTTGGATGCACCGGCGAAGTTTGCACCAACTCTCGAGGTGAGAAAGGGCAATGCACGGTACCAAAGAGGCTAGCAATGATGGAAAGGTAAAAGTGCGTATAATCCATGGAATCAACATTAGTCAAAAGAACTCATATAATTATTGAAAAAATCTAGAAGTCATCAAAAACCAAGCACTATGCGTATGCTCGTAGGGGGATAGATTGGTAGGAAAAGACCATCGCTCGTCCCCAACCGCCACTCATAAGGATGCACAATCCAAGGACACTTCATGTTTCAAATTGTTACACAACTTTAACCATACGTGCATGCTACGGGACTTGCTAACTTCAACACAAGCATTATTTAAATTCATAATCACCCAACTAGCATGACATTAATATCACTACCTCCATATCTCACAACAATTATCAAGTATCGAATTGATCATATCATCCAATTCACTTCCTATGATAGTTTTTATTATACCCTACTTGGATGCCTACCATTCTAGGACCAATTTTATAACCATAGCAAATACCATGCTGTTCTAGGAGACTCTCAAAATAATATAAGTGAAGCATGAGAGACTAGAAATTTCTACAAAATTAAGCCACCGCCGTGCTCTAAAAGATATAAGTGAAGCACTAGAGCAAAAACTATCTAGCTCAAAAGATATAAGTGAAGCACATATAGTATTCTAATAAATTCCAATCAAGTAGGCTTCTCCCAAAAGGTGTGTACAGCAAGGATGATTGTGGAAAACGATAAAGCAAATACTAATATCATACAAGACTCTCCAAGCAAAACACATATCATGTGGCGAATAGAAATATAGCTCTAAGTATAGTTACCAATGAACGAAGACGAAAGAGGGGATGCCTTCCGGGGGCATCCCCAAGCTTAGGCTTTTGGCTATTCTTGAATATCTTGGGGTGCCATGGGCATCCTCAAGCTTAGGCTCTTGCTACTCCTTATTCCATAGTCCATCAAATCTTTACCCAAAACTTGAAAACTTCACAACACAAAACTCAACAGGAAATCTCATAAGCTCCGTTAGGGAAAGAAAGCAAAACCACCACATAAGGTACTGTAATGAACTCATTCTTTATTTATATTGGTGTTAAACCTACTTTATTTCAAGTTCTCTATGGCTTATACCACTTAATACTAGCCATAGATGCATCAAAATAAGCAAACAACACACGAAAAACAGAATCTGTCAAAAACAGAACAGTCTGTAGCAATCTGTAACCCACGAATACTTATGGAACTATAAAAATCCTACCAAAATAGGAAGTCCTGGGAAATTTGTCTATTGATCTAAAGCAAAAATAATCGACGCAAAAGCACGTTTCTGTGATTTAACAAATCTAATTTCGTGCATGCAAAGTTTCTGTTTTTCAGCAGAATCAAATTAACTATCACCATAGGTTATCCTATAGGTTCTACTTGGCACAAACACTAATTAAAACCTAAAAACACATCTAAACAGAAGGTAGATGCAAAATTTAGTATTAAACAGAAACAAAAACAAAATACACAAATAAAATTGGGTTGCCTCCCAACTAGCGCTATCGTTTAACGCGCCTAGCTAGGCATAAAAGCGAAGATAGATCTAAGTAGTGCCATAATAATAAGATAGATCTTGAAAACTGTCACGCCCAATATGTGACCCTATCCAAAAGGAACTCGAAGGTCCCACCAAGGATAGACCCGCATATTGGAACGCTTTTGCAAGGTGGATATCATTACATCAACATTACATAATAGATGGGGATACATACATAAGGCATACAATGCCACATGAATACAACATCATCATACAGAAGAGCCACATCCAACTACGGATGAAACACAAACAGAAACTCAAACGACATCCACCGTGCTAGCCCAGGCTGCCGACCTGGAACCTATCCCCTGATCGAAGAAGTAGAAGAAGAACTCAACGCAAGCAAGCATCGCTCTCGCGTCATGATCATCGCATAATCTGTACCTGCAACTGTTGTTGTAGTAATCTGTGAGCCACGAGGACTCAGCAATCCCATTACCATGGGTATCAAGACTAGCAAAGCTTAAAGGGAAAGGAAGGGGTAAAGTGGTGAGGCTGCAGCAGCGACTAAGCATATATGGTGGCTAACATACGCAAATAAGAGCGAGAAGAGAGCAAGCGGAACGGTCGTGAAACTAGCAATGATCAAGAAGTGATCCTGAACTCCTACTTACGTCAAACATAACCCAAAGACCGTGTTCACTTCCCGGACTCCGCCGAAAAGAGACCATCACGGCTACACACGCGGTTGATGGGTTTTAATTCGGATCTGGTGTCAAGTTATCTACAACCGGACATTAACAAATTCCCATCTGCCTATAACCACAGGCACGGCTTTCGAAAGATTATACCCTGCAGGGGTGTCCCAACTTAGCCCATGATAAGCTCTCGCGATCAATGAAGGATATACCTTCTCCCAGGAAGCCCCGATCAGACTCGGAATCCCGGTTTACAAGACATTTCGACAATGGTAAAACAAGACTAGCAAGACCACCCGATGCGCCGACAATCCTGATAGGAGCTGCACATATCTCGTTCTCAGGGCAACATCGGATAAGCTAAGCGTACAGGTACCGACGTAACCCAAGTTGCCAAGGGATGGTCCCGCACGGTGCTCTAGTTTGGACCAACACTTAGACAAGCATTGGCCCCGGGGGGGCTAAAATAAGATGACCCTTGGGTTAATTACTCCCAAGGGAAATATAGGTGGTGGTGAGGCAAATGGTAAAACCAAGGTTGGGCCTTGCTGGAGGAGTTTTATTCAAAGCGAACTATCAAGGGGGTCCCATAAATCACCCAACCGCGTAGGGAACGCAAAATTCGGGAACATAACACCGGTATGACGGAAACTAGGGCGGCAAGAGTGGAACAAAACACCAGGCATAAGGCCGAGCCTTCCACCCTTTTCCAAATATATAGATGCATTAATTAAATAAGAGATATTGTGATATCCCAACATAATCCTGTCCACCATGGAACAATCTTCAACTTCACCTGCAACTAGCAACGCTATAAGAGGGCTGAGCAAAGCGGTAACATAGCGAAGCAATGGTTTACTAGGAAGGGTGTCAAAGGTTAGAGGTTCATGGCAATTTGAGAGGCTTGATGAGCAAAAGATAGGTAACGCAGCATAGCGATAAAATGAAGCAACTAGCATAGCAATGATAGTAGTGAGATCCAGGGTAGCGATCATCTTGCCTGAAATCCCACAAGGAAGAAGAATGAGTCCATGAAGAAGACGAACGGATGAAGCCGAACCAAGCATAGACGAACGAATCCTCACGATCGCAACGAAACGGGAACTATCGATAAGAAGCACACAACATGGTAAACACACCACACATGAACCAGGCATGATGCACAACCAAGCATGATGCAGGACAAGGCTACATGAAGCTACTCATGGCAAGAGATGATGCAAATAAGAGCGACACATCAAAGCAAGTTTAAATGAGGCCGGAAACAACATATAACAATTCTGGTAAGTCCTCATATGCAAGTTTCGAAATTGGTCCAGATCTGAATAAACCTTATGTTCAAGTTGTTAAACAGCAAGTTAAAATGCACCATGATGATCTACATGAGATTCTAGTCAAGTTACATATAAAGTTCATTTAGTTCGGAGCTACGGCCTAGAAGATATGAGCAAAACAAGTTAAACATGGCATTGATGCAAAATGCATACAAACATCAAGCAAACACCTAAAAACATGGATGCAACATGATAATATGAAACTACATGCAAAATCAAGCAAGTTTCATATAGAGCACACTCAAAACGGAGCAACGGTGCAACACACACACACTATACAAGTTTGAAGGACAAACTGTCCAAAACAGCAACTAGGCATATTGCAAGCATCAAAACAACATGCTACTGGACCTCAACAAGAAAACAAAAGGCATGGGCATGATTTACAGGTAAAGCATAATAAAACATGAACACCGAGCTATCTCCAGAAATCACTAGAACATACTCAAACGCACATGGCAAGATTGCAAATAATAACAGTTCAGACTTTGCAGAAAATAACATCAGGTTACAATGTTTAGAGCTATCAAACAACATGTTACAGGAACTTATCATGGCAAACAAAGGCATGGCATGAATCTACTAATTGCATAGAACAAAAGTCCCTTAATGACCATGAGCCAAAAAGGATCAGAAGATATGATGGCGCCCATGTTAACATAGCAAGTTATAATACAGATTCATACATGGCAGGAACAACAATAAGTAGGCATGTTGGTGAGCTTGTACCACTCACCACAGAGCATTACATGGCATGGAAAGGCAACCAACAGTAAGAAGACATGTTCATGAAGCTAAGCATGGCAAGAGAAAGTTCATAGGTTGCATGGATCACTAACAATGATCATGGCAACAACTGAACTTAATGTTAACAGGCTGACAACAACATTATTTAGCAACTTTGGAGCAAGGAAACAACAAGCTACAGCAGGCCATACATGCAACCAGGGGCACGGATGGATAGAGCATGAAATGTATAACAAAACACCCTTAGTGAACATCTCCAGATTATGCATAGAATGACTTGTAGCAGCCGGTTTACATAGCATCACGAAATAACAGAAACAGCCTAGTAAAACAGTAACAGCAAGTACACTACTTTAACAAACTTGATTCACTCACCACAAGTCATTGCATGACAAGATAAGCATAGAATCAGCAAGAAGACATGTTTATGAAACAAACCAAGGCAAGAACAAGTTCATAGCATGCAAGGATCAACTACAACAACCTTGGCAAAATTGAATAACATGTAAAAAATCTGCCAGGAAACATTTTGTAGCAAAAGTAGAGCACGAAAATGACATGCTAGACTACTCCAGAATTGCAAACAGGGGCATGAATGGCTAGAGAACAACTGTATGTTCAAAACATCCTTACTGAAGTATCTGAAAATATGCATGGATCTCTCTGTAGCATCAAGTTTACATGGCATCAAAATAACAGCAGAACAGGGACTAAAATCAGCA
The DNA here is from genome assembly GCF_018294505.1 of Triticum aestivum. Classification (NCBI taxonomy): domain Eukaryota; kingdom Viridiplantae; phylum Streptophyta; class Magnoliopsida; order Poales; family Poaceae; genus Triticum; species Triticum aestivum. The sequence goes on from NC_057795.1 coordinate 69,053,917, forward strand.
ACATCATGATGCCTAGTTTGCATGCTTGTGCTAGTAACCACATCAATCACAAAAATAAATGGTAAGAACCTCTGTAAAGAAGACATGGCATAGATCAAAACACATGTAGGCATCAAACTCATAGGATGCACACATCAATCATGGCAAAAATGACAAATGAGCAAGTTCTGTTAATAGACAGCAGACAACATCACATAGCACTCTTGCAACGATGATTCAGGCATCAAGATGAGCTCAAATGAACATGATGCAATGTAATGAAATGAAGTACTCGTTAAGGCGAACAATTTGACATATTACATGCACGAAACGGAGCAATATGCATGGAGTTACGATGTGATGAACATGGCATGATAATGTCGCAAAACTCAGGGACTTAGGCGATTTTTACCCCGCGAAAAACTGGACGAAGATGTTCCGGGACGGAGGGATCCGAGCACGGGGAGGTGTTTGGATCGAGGGAGTGGTGGATCTCATCCCACTCCCCGGATCCGGCGTCGGCGAGAGCTCCGGCGAGCTCGAACTCCGGCGATGGCGCGGTGGGATGGCAGAGGCGGCGGAGGGAGGCGAGGCAGGCGCGGCGGCGCCGGCCAAGGCGGCGGCGGACGGAGGCAGACGACGGCGGGGCGGATCCGGTCGGGGCGGCGCCGGTCGGGGGCGGCCGGGGCGCGGCTGCCGAAGGAGGCGCGGGCGGCCGGCGAGCTCGGGACGGCGGCGGCGGACCTCCAGGGACGACGGCGACGACGATTGAGGCGGCGGGGCGAGCGCGTAGAGGAGGCGGCCCGGCGGCGCGGGAGGCCGGCGAGCGGGCGGCGAACGGCGGCGGAGATCCGGCGCGGTGGTGCGGCCGGGCGGCGGCGCAGGCGAGGCGGGCGCCTCGGGCCCGGTCGCGGGCTGCTGCGGCGGCGACTTCGGGCCGGGAGGGCCCCGGACGGGCCTGCGGGCCCACGCGGCGGAGGAGAGAGAGAGGACCAGAGGGGGACAGGTGGCGCGACGGGGTTGGAGCGAGAGGGCGGCGGCGGACATGTCCGGTGGCGGCGGGGAGGATTTAGCTAGGGTTTGGACTGCGAAAATCGACGGGGATGCATTTTTATAGGTAGAAGGAGTTAGGAGAGTCCAAATGAGGAGAGATTTTCGGCCATGCGATCGTGATCGAACGACGGAGAGCATGGAGGGGGTTAGGATGGGCTAGAGGGCTGTGGTGAAAAGGGGCTGGGCTGCAAAGAGAAGGAGGTTTCGGGCTACGCGGTTAACCGTTGGAGTATCAAACGGACTCCAAATGGCACAAAACTTGACAGGCGGTCTACCGGTGCTATACCAAGGCCGCTTGGAAAACTTTGGTCCATTCCGAGAAAGTTTAACACCCACTCACAACAGGAGACAAAAGGGGAATGCCAGAGGGCATAGGAGCGCCGGATTGCAAAACGGACAACGGGGATAATGCTCGGATGCATGAGACGAACACGTATGCAATGCAATGCACATGATGACATGACAAAATGCAACACGCAAGCAAATGACATGGCAACGACGGCAAATAACTGATAGACACCTGGCGCATCGAATCCGGGGCGTTACAAAAACTCATCTCAATTCTCTATGTTCAGCAACAAGTTTTCTTTGAGGCAAGCAAAAATAATCAAAAGGGCTAAATTTAGCGGGACAAAAAGTTCCCAAGATCAATCACAGGAGGAACGGGTTCCTCCTTTGGCCCTTCATAGTGCACAACTAATTCATCATTATAAGCATTCTTTTAGCAAAAGTTCGTGAGCCTATACTCAAGAGTGTATCCTAGCTCATTATTTCGAAGAGCAAAATCATTATTAAGTTCGGAAATTCTATCAACTAGGACATTGGTAGGAACCTTTTTTCTAAGGTTTTCATTGAAAGCAACATAGTCCAAAGATTGGAAACGCCTAATTTCCTCTTGATCAAAGAGGATCGCCTCTATGGGAGGACGGCCGGCGTCCACCCTATAGTGCGCAAAGATTTCTTTGGCCACTCTTATTATAAATCTAAATTCATTAGCCAAAAATATAGTAATGGCGCGCTTAACAGAAGAATTTTCAATTTTAGAAAATTCCAAGAAAATTCTTTGGATGCGAGGATGCATATGCATAAATTGTCTTTCAAGATCAACTGCAAGCATAGCGATAGCACCCGCAAGACTATTAGTTCTATGAAGAATAGAACCACCCATAGAAGGTAAAGCACCGACACAAGTAAATAAATCTTGAATAACCCCTTTTCCAATAATCTTGAAACTTTTTAGTATGCAAGATAGGGGGTTCTTCAGCTGGAGCATCAGAATTTTCCATGTTATCATTATTGTCCATATCAATGATAATCTCCCCAATTTTAGACATAACGGCAAACAAAAGCGAGGAAGAAGAAGAGGGCAAGCGAAAGAGAGAAGAGAAGATTGGGAAAGAGAGGGCGAATAAAATGGCAAGGGTGAAGTGGGAAAGAGGAAAACGAGTGGCAAATGGCAAATAATGTAAATGCGAGGGAGATGAGTTTGTGATGGGTACATGGTATGTCTTGACTTGAGTGAAGACCTCCCCGGCAACGGTGCCAGAAATCCTTCTTGCTACGTCTTGAGCTTGCGTTGGTTTTCCTTCAAGAGGAAAGGGTGATGCAGCAATAGTAGCATAAGTATTTCCCTCAGTTTTTGAGAACCAAGGTATCAATCCAGTAGGAGGCTCCTCAAAAGTCCCACACACCTACACAAACAAACAAAGAACTCGCAACCAACACAATAAAGGGGTTGTCAATCCCTTCACGGCCACTTGCGAAAGTGAGATCTGATAGAGATAGTATGATAAGATAAATATATTTTTGGTATTTTATAATATAGATTGGAAAAGTAAAGATGCAAATAAAAGTAGATTGAAAGTTTAAAAGATAAAAGATAGACCCGGGGGCCATAGGTTTTACTAGTGGCTTCTCTCAAGATATCATAAGTATTACGATGGGTGAACAAATTACTGTCGAGCAATTGATAGAAAAGTGAATAATTATGAGATTACCTAGGCATGAATATAGGCATCACGTCCGCGACAAGTAGACCGACTCCTGCCTGCATCTACTACTATTACTCCACACATCGACCGTTATCCAGCATGCATCTAGAGTATTAAGTTCATAAGAACAGAGTAATGCATTAAGAAAGATGACATGATGTAGAGGGATAAACTCATGCAATATGATATAAACCCCATCTTTTTATCCTCGACGGCAACAATACAATACGTGCCTTGCAACCACTATTGTCACTAGGTAAGGACACCGCAAGATTGAACCCAAAGCTAAGAACTTCTCCCATTGCAAGAAAGATCAATCTAGTAGGCCAAACCAAACTGATAATTCGAAGAGACTTGCAAATATAACTCAATCATACATAAAAGAATTCAGAGGAGATTCAAATATTTCTCATAGATAAACTTTCATAAACCCACAATTCATCGGATCTCGACAAACACACCGCAAAAAGAGTTACATCGAATAGATCTCCACAAGAGAGGGGGAGAACATGGTATTGAGATCCAAAAAGAGAGAAGAAGCCATCTAGCTAATAACTATGGACCCAAAGGTCTGTGGTAAACTACTCACAAATCATCGGAGGGGCTATGGTGTTGATGTAGAATCCCTCCATGGTCGATTCCCCCTCCGACGGAGCGCCGGCGAAGGCTCCAAGATGGGATCTCGCGGATACAGAAGGTTATGATGGTGGAAATTGTTTTTCGTTGGCTCCCTAGATGTTTTCGTGGTACGTGGGTATATATAGGAGGAAGAAGTAGGTCGGTGGCCACTCGAGGGGCCCACGAGATAGGGGGCGCGCCCTGTAGGGGTGGGCGCGCCCTCCACCCTCGTGGCCGCCTTGGCTGCTTCTTGGCTTGCACTCCAAGTCCTCTGGATCACGTTTGTTCCAAAAATCACGCTCCCGAAGGTTTCATTCCATTTGGACTCCGTTTGATATTCCTTTTCTTCGAAATACTGAAATAGGCAAAAAAAACAGCAATACGGGCTGGGCCTCTGGTTAGTAGGTTAGTCCCAAATATGATATAAATGTGTAAAGTAAAGCCCATAAACATCCAAAATAGGTAATATAATAGCATGGAACAATCAAAAATTATAGATATGTTGGAGACCTATCAGGGCTCAGGATCGGAATTCGGGAGCTGCGGCCCATTCCGTGCCATACGGCTTAGTGATGTAAAACCACTGCTGCTGCCACTATTTGATGGAATCATTGAAAGTACCTGTTGGCCATGTGATGTTGGGCATCTTGCTCACCATGGCGCCTCCGCACTCGACGTGGTCGCCACTCACTACCTTGGGCTTCACATTAAAGATCTTCAGCCATAAGCCAAAGTGTGGCGAGATGCGGAGAAAGGCCTCGCACACGATGATGAATGTTGAGATGTTGAGGAAGGAATTGGGGGATAGATCGTGAAAATCGATCCCGTAATAATACACGATGTCACGAACGAATGGGTGGATGGGAAACCTCAGCCTGCGGACAAAATGAGGGAGGAATACAACCCTCTCATGGGGTTCCGGAGTAGGGACGATCTATCTCACCGACGGAAGGTGGTGGCTGATTTTCTTGGCCAGATACCTGGCCTCCTAAAGCTTTTTGATATCCTTCTCCCGGATGGTAGAGGCCATCCACTTGCCTCCTGCTCCGGATCCGGACATTTTCGGAAGGCATTTGTGGGCAGAGAAGATGAACGCTTGGGCGCTGGGGCTCGAGCGAGGGGGAATGGATGAGCAGAGGAAGAAGAAGGCGTGGGGTGAAAAAGGGGAGTCCTGATCTCCTTATAAAGGCAGCAGGGATCTCGCGCCTCCCCACTTGTCCAGTAAACTCGCTTATTCCCCAAGCGCCACGTTGATGGCGCGGTTGGTTTACCCGTACCCATATTGATGAGGATCCCGTGATAAGGGGACACGATCTATGCTTCGACAAGACGTGCCAATAAAACCGCCTCGCAATATGCGCAGCAGCTGGTTGAGAAAAACGGTTCGAATAATGATCGGGCCGTCGCGTGATGTCACACCGTGAAAAGTTGTTAGCAGATTAGGTTTGTGGAATATTGTACTCTCTACGGTGGTGTGTGGAATTTGTTTTACAGAGCCGGACACGATCCTTGTGTTCAAAATCTTCTATGGAGTATTCGGAGAGGGAACCCACCTTGCAATGCCGAAGACAATCTGCACGCTGGACTCCTCGTCATTGAAGCCTAGTTCAGGGGCTACTGAGGGAGTCCTGGATTAGGGGGTCCTCGGACAGTCGGACTATATACTTTGGCTGGACTGTTGGACTATGATGATACAAGATTGAAGACTTCGTCCCGTGTCCGGATGGGACTCTCCTTTGCGTGGAAGGCAAGCTTGGCAATTCGGATATAAAGATCTCCTTTTCTGTAACCGACTCTGTGTAACCCTAGCCCCTTCCGGTGTCTATATAAACCGAAGGGTTTAGTCCGTAGGACCCACAACAATCATAATCACATGCTAGCTTCTAGGGTTTAGCCTCGACAATCTCATGGTAGATCAACTCTTGTAATACTCATATCATCAAGATCAATCAAGGAGGAAGTAGGGTATTACCTCCATCGAGAGGGCCCGAACCTGGGTAAACATTGTGTCCCCTGCCTCCTGCTACCATTAGCCTTAGACGCATAGTTTGGGACCCCCTACCCAAGATCCGTCGGTTTTGACACCGACATCCGGCCCCTATCTGCGCACAATGAAAGGGCCTAAGCCCATGTACCCCTTCGCCCCTAGACTATATATACTCCTTCTCCCCCAACGTTTTAGGGTTAGCATTGTCTTAGCTCATTTTTGGAGATTAGAGCATTGCTCATCCACTTGTACCCCTACTCCATTGGATACCAAGGCCTCAGTGGAGAAGATCCCCCAAGTAGATTCAAGACCCATCAAGGGAAGATCCCCTATTGGATTCAAGACCCCGTCTCCTTGATACATCCATTTTGCATCATGCTTTTATATTGATATTTATTGCATTATGGTCTGTTATTACACATTATAGCACAATGCTTATGCCTTTTCTCTCTTATTTTACAAGGTTTACATGAAGAGGGAGAATGCCGGCAGCTGGAATTCTGGACTGGAAAAGGAGCAAATGTGAGAGACCTATTCTGCACAACTCCAAAAGTCCTGAAACTTTATGGAGAAGTATTTTGGAATTAATAAAAAATATTGGGCAGAAAGTACCAGAAGGGCCCCACCAGGAAGCCACAAGGGTGCGGGGCGCGCCCTATCCCCCTGGGCGCGCCCCCTGGCTTGTGCCCCCCCCCCTAGCAGGCCTTAGGTGCCCATCTTATGCTATATGATGTGTTTTGACCTGGAAAAAATCAAGAAGAAGCTTTCGGGATGAAGCGCCGCTATCTCGAGGCAGAACCTGGGCAGAAGCAATCTAGGGCTCCGACGGAGCTGTTCTGCCGGGGAAACTTCCTTCCCGGAGGGGGAAATCAAAGCCATCGTCATCACCAACGATCCTCTCATTAAGAGGGGGTCAATCTCCATCAACATCTTCACCAACACCATCTCCTCTCAAACCCTAGTTCATCTCTTGTATCTGATCTTTGTCTCAAAACCTCAGATTGGTACTTGTGGGTTGCTAGTAGTGTTGATTACTCCTTGTAGTTGACGCTAGTTCGTTTATTCAGTGGTGGATCATATGTTCAAATCCTTAATGATAATTATTACTCCTCTAATTATGAACATGAATATGCTTTGTGAGTAGTTAAGTTTGTTCCTGAGGACATGGGAGAAGTCTTGTTATAAGTAATCATGTGAATTTGGTATTCGTTCGATATTTTGATGAGATGTATATTGTCTTTCTTGTAGTGGCGTTATGTGAACGTCGACTACATGACACTTCACCATGATTTGGGCCTAGGGGAAGGCATTGGGAAGTAATAAGTATATGATGGATTGCTAGAGTGAAAAAAGCTTAAACCCTAGTTTATGCGTTGCTTCGTAAGGGCCTGATTTGGATCCATATGTTTCATGCTATGGTTAGATTTATCTTAATTCTTCTTTCATAGTTGCGGATGCTTGTGAGAGGGGTTAATCATAAGTGGGAGGCTTGTTCTAGTAAGGACAACACCCAAGCACCGGTCCACCCACATATAAAATTATCAAAGTAACGAACGCGAATCATATGAGCATGATGAAAACTAACTTGACAGTAATTCCCATGTGTCCTCGGGAGCGCTTTGCATTATATAAGAGTTTGTCTAGGCTCGTCCTTTGCTACAAAAAAGGATTGGGACACCTTTCTTCACCTTATTTTTACTTGTTACCCGTTACGAATTATCTTTTCACAAAACTATCTGTTACCGATATTTGCAGTGCTTGCAGAGAATACGTTGCTGAAAACCACTTGTCATTTCCTTCTGCTCCCTTTTGGGTTCGACACTCTTACTTATCAAAAGGACTATGATAGATCCCCTATACTTGTGGGTCATCAAGACTCTGTTCTGGCGCCGTTGCCGGTGAGTGAAGCACCTTTGGTAAGTGGAATTTGGTATGAAACATTTATATAGCATGCTGAAATTTATTGTCACTGGTTGCTATGGAAAATAATCCTTTGAGGGGCTTGTTCGGGGTACATTCACCTCGACCGGTAGAGCAAAGAGTTTCTCCTCAACCTACTGAACCTACTGAAAATATCTATTATGAAATTCTTTTGGTTATGATAGAGAAACTGCTGGCTAATCCTTATGCAGGAGATGGAACATTACATCCTGATATGCATCTAATCTATGTGGATAAAGTTTGTGGATTATTTAAGCTTGCAGGTTTGCCCGAGGATGAAGTCAAGAAGAAGGTCTTCCCTTTATCTTTGAAAGGAAAGGCACTGACATGGTATAGGCTATGTGATGATATTGGATCATGGAACTACAACCGATTGAAATTGGAATTTCATCAGAAGTTTTATCCTATGCATCTGGTTCATCGTTCGGAATTATATATATATATAATTTTTGGTCTCATGATGGAGAAAGTATCGCTCAATCTCGGGGGAGGCTTAAGTCGATGTTATATTCATGCCCCAATCATGAGCTCTCAATAGAAATTCTTATTCAGAATTTTTATGCTCGGCTTTCTCGTAATGATCAATCCCTACTCGATACATTTTGTACTGGTTCTTTTATGAACAAGACTATTGTATTCAAGTGGGATTTATTGGAAATAATTAAATGCAACTCTGAAGATTGGGAACTCGATGAAGGTAAGGAGTCATGTATAAATCTCAAGTTTGATTGTGTTAAATCTTTTATGGATGCCGATGCTTTTCGTCAATTTAGCACTAAATATGGACTTGAATCTGAGATAGTAGCCTCTTTTTGTGAATCATTTGCTACTCATGTTGATCTCCCTAAGGAGAAGTGGTTTAAATATCATCCTCCCATTGAAGTGAAAGTAGTGGAACCTATTAAAGTTGACGAAGAAACTATTACTTATAATGTTGATCCTATATATTGTTCCTATTGCATATATTGAGAAACCAGCTTTTCCTATTAGGATAAAGGATCATGCTAAAGCTTCAACCATGGTTCTTAAGAGCTATACTAGAAAACCCACACCCCTTGAACAAATTAAAGTTGAACCTAGTGTTGCTATGGTTAAAGATCTCTTGGTCGGGCGTGCTATTATTTTTTTGATGAGGCTGCTAGAATTGCTAGACCTGATACTAAAGATAAACATAGACCTATTGTTGGCATGCCTGTTGTTTCTATTAAAGTAGGAGATCATTGTTATCATGGCTTATGTGATGTGGGTGCTAGTGTGAGTGCAATTCCTTTTACTTTATATCAAGAAATTATGAATGATATTCCACCGCTGAGATAGAAGATATTGATGTTACTATTAAGCTTGCCAATAGAGATACTATATCACCAATTGGGATTGTTAGAGATGTTGAAGTCTTGCGTGGGAAAATTAAATACCCTACTTCTTTTCTTGTTCTTGGTTCCCCACAAGATGATTTTTGTCCCATTATATTTGATATACCTTTCTTGAACACTGTCAATGCTAAGATAGGCTGTGATAAATAAATCGTTACTGTAAGTTTTGGGGATGTGTCTCATGATTTTAATTTCTCTAAATTTCGTAGACAACCCCATGATAAAGAATTTCCTAGTAAGGATGATTATTGGTCTTGCTTCTATTGCCGTACCTCCCATCGATCCTTTAGACCAGTATTTGCTAGACCATGAGAATGATATGTTTATGAATGAAAGAAAGGAATTAGATGAAATATTCTTTAATCAAATGCCTGTTTTGAAACACAACTTTCCTGTTGAAATCCTAGGGGATCCTCCTCCACCCAAGGGTGACCCTGTGTTTGAGCTTAAACAATTACCTAATACTTTGAAATATGCTTATCTTGATGAGAAGAAGATATATCTGATGGGGAACGTAGTAATTTCAAAAACTTTCCTATGCACACGCAAGATCATGGTGATGCATAGCAACAAGAGGGGAGAGTGTTGTCCACGTACCCTCGTAGACCGAAAGCGTAAGCGTTAGCACAACGCGGTTGATGTAGTCGTACGTCTTCACGATCCGACCGATCAAGTACCGAACGTACGACACCTCCGAGTTCAGCACACGTTCAGCTCGATGACGTCCCATGAACTCCGATCTAGCAGAGCTTTGCGGGAGAGTTCCGCCAGCACGGCGGCATGATGACGGTGTTGATGATGCTACCGACGCAGGGCTTCGCCTAAGCACCGCTACGATATTACCGATGTGGAATATGGTAGAGGGGAGCACCGCACACGGCTAAGAGATCAATGATCAATTGTTGTGTCTAGAGGTGCCCCCTTGCCCCCGTATATAAAGGAGCAAGGGGGAGGCGGCCGTCCAGGAGGAGGGCGCACCAAGGGGGGAGTCCTACTCCCACCGGGAGTAGGACTCCTGCTTTCCTTGTTGGAGTAGGAGAGGGGAAGGAAGGGAGAGAGGAGGAGAGGGAAAGAAGGGGGGCGCCGCCCCCCTCCTTGTCCAACTCGGACTAGAGGAGGAGGGGGCACGTGGCCTGCCCTGGCAGCGCCTCCTCTTCTCCACTAGGGCCCATGAGGCCCAATAAACCCCCCGGGGGGTTCCGGTAACCCCCCCGGTACTCCGGTATATGCCCGAAACCTTATGAAACCATTCTGGTATCCGAACATAGTCATCCAATATATCGATCTTTATGTCTCGACAATTTCAAGACTCCTTGTCATGTCTGCGACCATATCCGGGACTCCGAACTACCTTCGGTACATCAAAACACAAAAACTCATAATACCGATCGTCACCAAACTTTAAGCGTGCGGACCCTACGGGTTCGAGAACTATGTAGACATGACCGAGACTCATTTCCGGTCAATAACCAATAGGGGAACCTGGATGCTCATATTGGTTCCTACATATTCTACGAAGATCTTTATCGGTCAAACCGCATAACTACATACGTTGTTCCCTTTGTCATCGGTACGTTACTTGCCCGAGATTCGATCGTCGGTATCTCAATACCTAGTTCAATCTCGTTACCGGCAAGTCTCTTTACTCGTTATGTAATGCATCATCCCACAACTAACTCATTAGTCACATTGCTTGCAAGGCTTATAGTGATGTGCATTACCGAGAGGGCCCAGAGATACCTCTCCGACAATCGAAGTGACAAATCCTAATCTCGAAATACGCCAACTCAACATGTACCTTCAGATACACCTGTAGAGCTCCTTTATAATCACCCAGTTACATTGTGACGTTTGGTAGCACACAAAGTGTTCCTCCGGTAAACGGGAGTTGCATAATCTCATAGTCATAGGAACATGTATAAGTCATGAAGAAAGCACTAGCAACATACTAAATGATCAAGTGCCAAGCTAACGGAATGGGTCAAGTCAATCACATCATTCTCCTAATGATGTGATCCCATTAATCAAATGACAATTCATGTCTATGGCTAGGAAACTTAACCATCTTTGAATCAACGAGCTAGTCAAGTAGAGGCATACTAGTGACACTTTGTTTTGTCTATGTATTCACACATGTACTAAGTTTCCAGTTAATACAATTCTATCATGAATAATAAACATTTATCATGAAAAAAGGAAATAAATAATAACTTTATTATTGCATCTAGGGCATATTTCCTTCAATATCCTGTTATTATTAGTGCTAACCTTTGAGAGCATGTAGAAAAGAAATTATTGAACACTCTAAAGAAGCACCATGCCGCTATTGGATATACTCTTGATGATCTTAAGGGCATTAGTCCCACTCTATGTCAGCATAAAATTAATATGGAGCCTGATGCTAAACCAATTGTTGATCATCAATGGCGGTTAGATCCTAAGATGAAAGAAGTGGTAAGAAATGAAATATTAAAGCTTCTAGAGGCAGCTATAATTTATCCTATTGCTGATAGTAGATGGGTAAGTCCCGTTCATTGTGTCCCTAAGAAAGGAGGTATTACTGTTGTTCCTAATGGTAAGATTGAATTCTGCAAAGAATTGTTACATGTTATAGAATGGTAATTGATTTTTGCAAATTAAACAAAGCTACTAGAAAATATCATTACCCTCTACATTTTAATGCTAGAAAGACTGTCCAAACATACACATTTTTGCTTTCTAGATGGTTATTCCGGTTTTTCTCAAATACCTGTGTCAAAAGAAGATAAAAAACCACTTTTACTTGCCCTTTAGGTACTTTTGCTTATAGACGTATGCCTTTTGGATTATGTAATGCACCTGCTACCTTTCAAAGATGTATGACTGCTATATTCTCTGACTTTTTTGAAAAGATTGTTGAGGTTTTCATGGATGATTTCTCCGTTTATGGAACTTGTTTTGATGATTGCTTAAGCAACCTTGATTGAGTTTTGCAGATATGTGAATAAACTAATCTTGTTTTGAATTGGGAGAAGTGCCACTTTTTGGTTAATGAAGGTATTGTCTTGGGGCATAAAATTTATGAAAGAGGTATTGAAGTTGATAGAGCCAAAGCAGATGCTATTGAAAAGATGACGTGTCCTAAAGATATCAAAGGTATAAGAAGTTTCCTTGGTCATGCTGGTTTCCATAGGAGATTTATTAAAGACTTCTCTAAAATTTCTAGGCTTCTACTAATCTCTTGCAAAAATATGTTTCTTTTGTTTTTGATGATGATTGTGTAGAAGCATTTGAAATACTTAAGAAAGCCTTGATTTCTGCACCAATTGTTCAACCACCCGATTGGAATTTACCCTTTAATATTATGTGTGATGCTAGTGTTTATGTTGTTGTGCTATTCTAGGGTAAAGAGTTGATAAGAAATTGAATGTTATTCATTATGCTAGTAAAACACTATACAATGCCCAGAGAAATTATGCTACTACCGAAAAAGAGTTTTAGCAGTTGTTTTTTGCTTGTGACAAGTTCAGATCTTATATTGTTGATTCCAAAGTAACTGTTCACACTGATCATGCTGCTATTAAATATCTTACGAAAAAGAAAGATGCTAAACCTAGACTTATTAGATGGGTTCTCTTGCTGCAAGAATTTGATTTGCATATTATTGATAGAAAGGGAGCTGAGAACCCTGTTGCAGACAACTTGTCTTGGTCAGGAAATGTTCTTGATGACCCACTACTTATTGATGATAGCTTGCTTGATGAACAACTAGCTATCATTAATGATTCTCATAGTACTCCATGGTATGCTAATTATGCTAATTACATTGTTGCTAAATTTATACCACCTAGTTTCACATACCAACAAAATAAAAGTTTTTCTGTGATTTAATACACTACTTTTGGGAGGACCCACACCTTTATAAAGAAGGAGTAGATGGTGTTCTTAGACATTGTGTACCTGAGCATGAGCAGGAACAAATCCTATGCAAGTGTCACTTCGAGGCCTACGGAGGACACCACACTGGAGAAAGAACTACACACAAGGTATTACAATCCAGATTTTATTGGCCTACTCTCTTCAAGGATGCTCGTAAGTTTGTCTTGTCTTGTGATGAATGTCAAATAATTGGTAATATTAGTAGACGTCAGGAAATGCCTATGAATTATTCACTTGTTATTAAACCATTTGATGTTTGGGGCTTTGATTATATGGGACCTTTTCCTTCCTCTAATGGGTATACACATATTTTAGCTGTTGTTGATTATGTTACTAAGTGGGTAGAAGCTATTCTAACTAGTTGTGCTGATCATAACACTTCTATTAAGATGCTTAAAGAAGTTATTTTTCCAAGGTTTGGAGTCCCTAGATATTTAATGACTCATGGTGGTTCAAATTTTATTCATGGCGCTTTCCGTAAATTGCTTGCTAAATATGATGTCAACCATAGAATTGCATCTCCATATCATCCTAAGTCTAGTGGTCAAGTAGAATTGAGCAATGGAGATATTAAATTGATTTTTCTAAAGACTGTTAATAGATCTAGAAAGAATTTGTCTAAGAAACTTGATGATGCATTATGGGCTTATAGAACTGCTTATAAAAACCCTATGGGTATGTCCCCATATAAAATGGTTTATGGAAAAGCATGTCACTTACCTCTTGAACTAGAACATAAAGCTTATTGGGCAATCAAAGAGCTCAATTATGATTTCAAACTTTCGAGTGAGAAGAGGTTATTTGACATAAGCTTGCTTGATGAATGTAGAACCCAAGCCTATGAGAATGCCAAGTTGTTTAAAGAAAAAGTCAAAAGATGGCATGACAAAAGGATACAAAAGCGTGAGTTTGATGTAGGTGATCATGTTTTTCTATCCAACTCTCATTTAAGATTTTTTGCAGGAAAGCTTCTCTCTAAATGGGAAGGTCCTTACATTATTGTGGAGGTTTATCATTTCGGTGCCATCAAGATTAACAATGCCGAAGGTACTAACCTAAAGGTGGTAAACAGTCAAAGAATCAAACATTATATTTCAGGTAGTCCCATAAATGTTGAGACAAATATTATTAATACCATAACATCAGAGGAGTACATAAGGGATACTTTCGAGAACGTTTTTCAGACTCCAAAAAGGAATAAGTATGTGGCACGATAAGTAAACCGACTCCAAAACTGTTCTAATGGTAATTTTTTCTTCGTTTTGGAATATTTAAAAAATTAGGAAAATTAAAAATAGTCCGAAGAGTGCATGAGGAAGCGGCAAGCCGGGAGGGCGCGCCCTACCCCCTGGGCGCGCCCCTGTGCCTTGTGGCCACCTTGTGTACCCTCTGGACTCCATTTTCTTGTGGAATACTCCTTTTGGTCGGTAAAAATTCATTATATAATCTCCTGAAGGTTTAGACCACCGTGCCGCAACAAAATCCTCTGTTCTCGTTTCGAGTTGTTTCTCTGACAGATCAAGATCACCATGCCGTCTCCAAGCGCCCCCAAGGACAAGTTTTTCAAGAGGGTCATCAACCCTTACATCACGGAGGTGCTGCAACACCCTCAAACCATTGAGATGCGTGAGGGGGTGCTACACATCCGTGATGTTGAAGGGCCAAAGAATACCGGAAGCGTGGAGACAAGGTTCAAAGCAATGGAGTAGCAAGTCTTCAAGTGCCAAGGGATGGTGGAACATGGACTCAACGCCAATCACATGATGATTGCTGAATTTGCCAATGGTCACAAGCTGGACGCCAACAACATTGGGGAGGCCATCTTCAAGCTTCATGAGAAAATTGAGCATCTTCAAGCCCAATTCTATGACCCGCAAAACCAAAACTATGAGTATGAATACAAATTTAAGAGGATGAGTTTGGCTGCAGATTTGAGGATCTCGGAGACTCGTTCTTATTTTTACGATGGTGAACCTATGCCTTGGAAAATAGAGGATAAGATTCTTTCATCATCAACCACTCCATCAACACCACCTCTGAAGAAAGATACATAAATACATGGGTATGGGCACTCCCTTTGGCAAGTGCCAAGCTTGGGGGAGATACCTCGGTATCGTATTACCATCACACCTTTACCGTTATCATTTTTCTTAGTTCAGTCCTTTTGGTTATATCTTGATCTAGTAGAATAAATTTTTAGTATGATCTAGCTTTGAGTTTTATTTTGAGATCTATCTATGTAATCGAGTTCGTGAGTTATATATAATAAAGAGTAGTTTGAGTTGAGGGCTTTGATTTCTTGCTATGATCTTGAGGGAATAAAATAAGAGAAACAATGAAAAATAAGTAAAAGGAATAACCACCAGAGGGGGCCCACCAGGTGGGCACAACCCACCTAGGCGTGCCAGGGAGCCCAGGCACGCCCTGCTAGGTTGTGCCCTTCTCGGCCCACCTCCGGTGCCCATCTTCTGGTATATAAGTCATTTTGACCTAGAAAAAATTAGGAGAGGACTTTCGGGATGAAGCTCCGTTGTATCGAGGTGGAACTTGGGCAGGAGCACTTTTGCCCTCTGGCGGAGCGATTCCGCCGGGGGAACTTCCCTCCCAGAGGGGGAAATCATCGACATCAACATCACCAACAACTCTTCCATCTTAGGGAGGGCAATCTCCAGCAACATCTTCAACAACACCATCTCCTCTCAAACCCTAGTTCATCTCTTGTGTTCAATCTTTGTACCGGAACTATCGATTGGTGCTTGTGGGTGACTAGTAGTGTTGATCACATCTTGTAGTTGATTACTATATGGTTTATTTGGTGGAAGATTAAATGTTCAGATCCATTATGATATTTAATACCCATCTATCATGAGCATGATTTTCATTTGTGAGTAGTTACTTTTGTTCTTGCGGTCACGAGAGAAATCTTGTTGCAAGTAATCATGTGAACTTGATATGTGTTCAATATTTTGATGGTATGTATGTTGTTATTCCCTTAGTGGTGTCATGTGAACGTCGACTACATGACACTTCACCATACTTGGACCTAAGGGAATGCATTGTGGAGTAGTTATTAGATGATGGGTTGCGAGAGTGACAGAAGCTTAAACCCTAGTTTATGCGCTAGTCCGTAAGGGGATGATTTGGATCCAAAAGTTTAATGCTATGGTTAGATTTATTCTTAATACTTTTCTCGTAGTTGCAGATGCTTGTGAGGGGGTTAATCATAAGTAAGAGGTTTGTTTAAGTAAGAACAACATCTAAGCACCGATACACCCACATATCAAATTATCAAAGTAGCGAACACAAATCAAACCAACATGATGAAAGTGACTTGATGAGATTCCCGTGTACCCTCGAGAACACTTTGCTTATCATAAGAGACTGTTTTGGACTTTCCTTTTCCTAAAAAGGATTGGCTACCTTGCTGCACTTTTTTTATCATTACCGTTACTTGCTTGTTACAAATTACCTTGCTATCAAACTACTCGTTACTTATAATTTCGGTGCTTGCAGACATTACCTTGCTGAAAACCGCTTGTCATTTCCTTCTGCTCCTCGCTGGGTTTGATACTCTTACTTATCGAAAGGACTACAATTAAACCCCTATACTTGTGGGTCAACAAGGCTCTTTTTTGGTACCGTTGCCGGGGAGTGAAGCGCTCTTGGTAAGTGGAAATTGGTTACAAAAAATTATTACTACGTGCTGACATTTATTGTCACTTGTTACTATGGAGAACAATCCTTTGAGGGATTTGTTGTGGGTATCTTCACCTCAACCAGAACCACAATTAGTTACCCCTCAACCTACTGCACCTACTGAAAATATTGGTTATGAAATCCTTCGGGTATGATAAAACAACTACTAGCTAATCCTTATGCAGGAGATGGAACCAAACATCCTGATATGCACTTAATATATGTGGATGAAATTTGTGGATTATTTAAGCTTGCAGGTTTACCCGGAGATGAAGCTAAGAAGAATGTTTTCCCTTTATCTTTGAATCAAAAACATTGGCATGGTATAGGCTATGCGATAATATTGGATCTTGGAATTGGAATCGATTGAAATTATAATTTCACCAAAAATTTTATCCTATGCATCTAATTTATCGTGATCGGAATTATATATATAATTTTTTGGCCTCGTGAAAACTTAGCGCTCAAGTTTGGGGAGGCTTAAGTCAATGTTATATGCATGCCCCTATCATGATCTCTCAAGAGAAATTATCATTCAGAATTTTTATGCTCGGCTTTCTCGTGATGATCAATCCATGCTTGATACTTCTTGTATTGGTTCCTTTACGAAGAAGACTATTGAATTCAGGTGGGATCTTTTAGAAAGAATTAAACACAACTCTGAAGATTGGGAACTCGACGAAGGTAAGGAGTCAGGTATTAAGCTTAAGTATGATTGTGTTAGATCTTTTATGAATACCGATGCTTTCCTTAGCACTAAATATGGACTTCACTCTGACATAGTAGCCTCCTTTTGTGAATCATTTGCTACTCATGTTGATCTCCCTATGGAGAAGTGGTTTAAATATCACCCACCTATTAAAGAAGAAATTAGAGAACCAATAATAGCTAAAGATGAAACTATTATCTATAATGTTGATCCAGTTGTTCCTACTGCTTATATTGAAAAACCACTTTTTCCTGTTAGGATTAAGGAACATGCTAGAGTTTCAACTGTGGTAAATAAAAGCTATATTAAAACACCCAAGCCTGCTGAACAAATCAAGGTAGAACCTAGTTTTGCTATGGTTAAAGATCTCCTGGTAGAAAATATAGATGGGAATGCTATTTACTTCTGTGATGAAGCTGCTAGAATTGCAATACCTGATGAAAAAGATAAACATAGACCAGTTGTTGGAATGCCTGTTGTCTCGGTCAAAATAGGAGATCACTGTTATCATGGTTTATGTGACTTAGGTGCTAGCGTGAGTGCTATTACTTTTACCTTGTATCAAGAAATTATGAATGATATAGCACCCACTGAAATAGAAGACATAGATGTTACTATTAAACTTGCTAATAGAGACACCATCGCACCACTTGGGATTGTTAGAGATGTTGAAGTCTTGTGTGGGAAAACAAAATGTCCTACTAATTTTCTTGTTCTTGGTTCCCCATAAGATGACTTTTGGCCCATTATCTTTGGTAGACCTTTCTTGAACACCATTAATGCTAATATAGATTGCGAGAAACAAACCGTCGATGTAAGTTTTGGAGATGAGTCTCATGAGTTTAATTTTTCTAAGTTTAGTAGAAAGCACCATAAGAAAGAGTTGCCTAGTAAGGATGAAATAATTGGTCTTGCTTCTATTGCCGTGCCTCCTACCGATCTGCTAGAACATGTTGCACCCCGGCTCAGAGTAAACCGGAACGCCCCGTATTCCAGCCCAGAGATCGAGATGAAGTCTTCTGGAATACAACACTGCTTAGCACAGAACAAACCAGCTATTTATGACAATCTATTTGGGTACAAGGGTTACATCGGCCCGACGACACTACGCCTACCACTGTTGCTCTATGCAAGCAGCAGAACAACACGATGCAGCAGAAGAACTCTAGCAGTGGAACAACGACGACGGTGGTGAACTCCACTCCGCAGGGACTCTGACTGGAACGCTTATCCTAGCTCGCACGAATGGAAACCACGACAAGCAAGCAATCAAATCCAGCATGACCTGCAAACTGGCATGACACGCCAGGTCAGTATATTGAATGTACTTGCAAGCTCACAATGACCAAAAGCATTCAAGACAAACAACAACATGGCAATTATAGGTTAAGCATAAATTAACATGATATCATCATAACAACATGGCATCAACATGAACATGATACAGCTAGAACAACATGAACCTGACATGAACATATGAATCTGACGATACTAGCATGCAACATGATGACACTATATGCACCCCTTATTCTGCTCGGGCTACCTCATAAACAACACATGCATCACTTACCAACCTCGGACATCACACGATCATCTCAGGATCAAATCAAGCTTGGTATAAACAATACCGTAGTAATCAATAAATGACCACAAGGAGCTTGATCTTTACCCACGATTCTCGCACAACATCATGAATATACAACGACTCGGTATCCTTGATACCACCGTGATCCTTACGACGATGACAACCACGACCAACACTTGGCCTCAAACCGTGATCCTTAAGACGATCGCAACCCAACCAATAAATGGCCCATGATCCTTACGGTGATCACAACCCGACCAATAAATGGCCCGTGATCCTTATGGCGATCACAACCCGACCAATAATTGCCCGTGATCCTTATGACGATCACAACCCGACCAATAAATGGCCCATGATCCTTACGGCGATCACAACCACGAGTTGTCATTACTCAAGTTATTCTTATTACTGTTGACTCATGGTGTGACCTACTTTCGATCTGGGCCCTTATCCGTGGGCACGACTATTGATAGATTTAATATACACTCTGCAGAGGTTAGTACACTGTACCCATACTATGGAACCCATGGCCTCGCACTCCCATTCGGGTGGACCAACGATGTTCCGACAAAACTGTCCTACTGCCATGACACTCTCCCAGCCACTCCGGCTCACTCCCCACTAGGCTAAGTCATGGGTGGCCCCGTGTCTACCTCAAGACACAATTACCACCGTCGTGGCCCATCCCACACGGGGACACGGATCCAAAAACTCAACAACGGGCACACAAGGTTATGCTTGCTTACCGGGCCAGGGTACAACACGCCCATAACCTTCCCTCGTTGGAGGCACCAGCGAGATGCACGACAATAGACCCAGTTAGGACCGTCCCATACCAGTAAGCGTGGTTGCACTGGTCAGCATCGATTCAGCGGCACCATGACTCAGCCAACAGTTGTTCAAGTTCAATTTAATCCGGTTAACTTGAATGCAAATATGCCGAGCCGTGATAAAATGCATGAGCATGATATCAACATAATCATGAGGGTATCACATAACTATCCATCATATCAACAATGAATCATATCCACTGAGCATGGCATACTGACTAGCATGACCATCACCAATATCAACATGTACTACTAGCAAGCATAAACATATGAAATTAAATACTAGCAGGTATAACCTGATAACAGAGTACAAGACAACATAACACAAAAGTGAACATGCAAATCTAAACATCACCGGAACAACGATAACCATCTTTTCAACAAGCAAACATTTAATAAAGATTCAAGTTGAAAACCATGGCTACTGCATGACTATCATGCAAGTGGGTATTGTGGCTTGCCTGGGGTGGAAGAAATCACCGGGATAAAGTGCGGTGAAGCCGTGGAAGGATTTTTCGGAAACAGTTCTCTCTCGGAGGGGCTCATTTGGAGCTATGGTCAAAAAGTTATGGAGTGTTTTCTGCCAAGGACCCATCTGCAAGAAAAATACTTTCAAACAGGGGCCTGGATAGAAAACTGAAAGCGCATTTGACGAAATACGTTTTCGGTGGATGAAAACGTAGACGCCCAAATGCGTCTCCACTTATCCACGTCAACGTGGACCGGTCAACGCGGGGCCGGCGGCTGGGAGGCTGACGCGTGGGTCCCACCTTATCCACTTCTCTCTCTCCTCTCTTCTCTTCTTCCTCTCTCCTTCTCCCCGACGGCGAGCTGCAGCGGAGACAGGGCCGAGCGCTCCGGCGACGAGTCCGGTCGACTCCGGCCACTTATGGCAGTGCCCGACCCACCAAAACGATTAGGAGATGGAGGCGCGCCCATCCCTGCACTAAACGGGCCTCGAAGAGGGCGGGAGCAAGAGCACCATGGACCATGGCGGACGGCGGCTTGGTCGATCTGGGGGACGACGGCCCCAGCTACTCCGACGAGTAGTTGAGGGGAGGGGGAGGCTTGGTGGGTTGAGGGGAGGCCTCTGGGGGTGGAATGGAGGAGGGAGGGAGCTCAGCTTGCCGGAATCGAGCTTGACAGAGACGGCGGCCATGGTGGCGATGGGGGGCATAGAGAGCTCCGGGAGCTCTGGCGAGTGGGTTAGAAGGGAGATGGAAGTGAGGTGAGGCGAAAGGGGTGCTCGGACGGCCTCATGGGTGGCCATTTATAGGCGGAGGAGGAGCTGCCGCGCTGTCATCGCCGCGGACGCGTGCTCGCTTGCAGGAACTCAGGGGCAAACGACGGGGAGGGCACAGAGGAGAGCTCATGGGGAGGAGGAGGCCAAAGGAGAACGAGGAAGATGGCGACGACGACGAACAGATCTAAACCGCCACTGTACGTCCGTGGGTGCGTGGCGGTTTGCGTCAGTGAGGAAGCTGTCGGAGGGGGAGAGGGGTCCTTCGGAACGACGACGATGATATGCAGCCATTGGACATGCTCACGAGCTCTAAGACGACGAGGGGGAGTGGTGCAAAAGCACAAACGGTGCTTTGGACACACCACCACGCATAGAGCGCGCGCACAAGCATGCCAGCTACGTAGTCACCATGTGAACTAGGGCATTAAATGCTCTACAACACCAAAAACGTTGTCTAGCTGACAGTCCTTCCAAGATAGGGCATTAATGGGTCATTGGCTTGATCTAAGGCACTGCGGTTGTGTTGGAATGGAGCTCTGAAGTTTATTGCAGTAAACTTAGCCGTGCACTGGTGATCAACAGGGGATTGCTTGAAGCCAAATAAGGTGTCTGGGGTGTTTAGCTACGGAGGGACTATGATCCTGGAGGTTTTGAGGGGAAATGGACCAAGATTTACTGCAGTTGCTTCACAACTGACCAAAATGGTCCAGAAACTAGATCATGATGGTGCACTCACATGGAGTTATGGAATGGGATGCAACTTGGCAAATCCTCATGATATGGACATATAAAGATGCTGTAAAAAGCTCATGCCAAATGGGCAAGCCAAAACGGCACTTGCTTCACAAACATCATTTCTGTCCAGAAACGTGGAATAATTTTGGTGGTCAAATGGATCAATGAAATGATGCCAAAATGGGTTGAGATATGTTTTATTGGTATAAGAATTATCTGGTAATTTATGAGGATTTTTGAAGCAATACAAAATGCACTTGCTTCACAACTTGAAACTATTGCCAGAATCAAAGATTTGCTCCTGTGCTCACATAGCTGATTGGATGGGGCTGCAAATGGGTGGAAGGGGTTAATATGAGCACATTAAGGAGTGTGCAAAAGTTCAAATTATTTGGGTATTCCTAGCTAGTACTTCCTTCACAAAGCTTTTTGTTTGACAAAAACTTTGAAAAATCACTGAGGAAGATTGGCTAGGCAAATAAAGTTGAACTTGTGCATGAGGAAATTATTTGGACATATAAACATGCCCAAAAAGGTTGGGAGCCACTTGGAGAAATATAAATGACACTTCCTTCACAAAGTGCCATTCAGGGTAGAATAGAAAAAGGAATATTAGGGAATTTTTTTTGAACATGGCAATGAAAAGTTTTGCCAAGTTTGATCAAGATATGACGCAAACAATTTATGAGAATTATTTGGGAATTTTTGGAGTGGTGGAAATATAGGTTGCTTCACAACCTAGGGCAATTTGAGTTATTCCTTTAATAAAAAAGGAATATTCTCAATAAAAATAATATTGGGATTTGGTCCAAGGTGGAAATGGAAAGGTCTAGGGAAGGGTTTGGATAGGACAAGCCACTCTGGAAGCAAAGAAAAGGTCATCTTCTTCAGCTTCCAGACCACAAAGCCACGGAAAAAGAAAACTCAGGCAAAAACCTCGGAAAAAACAAAAGAAAAAGAATGGGCCAAAAATCAGGCTGTCACAAACCTTACCCCTTAAAGAAATCTTGTCCTCGAGATTTGGTTGTTCAAGGAACAAGTATGAACATGCTAACTTAAGGAAACCGTTTCCAACTCGGGTATCCTTTTTCCTTTGTTGTTCCCACTAAATTTTTATTTGACTGGCCCTTGGTGGTTTGCTTTACTGTATCCAAATTCTGACAGATCTTACCTGGCTTGCTCATGCTTATATATGCTCCAATTTCTTTTAGATCTGCTAACTAGCTGACTGTGATTGATTTTCACAACTGAAATATATGTCCGTCTCACAAATCCAAAAGTGATTTTCGTTGGGTGTGCCACCCAACATGACAACCTTTCATGTAATGATGATCAGATTTTTTTGATGAAAACTCAAGCTCTGACTCATTGCATTGGGTTTCTCCACTAAATGCAGGTCCTTTGGGTTCCAAATAGTGAGTTGAAACATAACCGTTTCCTGACAGATTTTGACTCATCGCAGAAGTTTCTGAATCATCTTAACTGGTTCCACTGTCGTGAGTATCGGATCTGTACCAAATATTTGGTTGTCTCCTGTTGCGGCCAGCGTAAAGGGTTTGGCCAGTATGATAATATCTGCAAACTTGACTGAAGGTGGTTCTGACGGAAATTTTTTGTTCACGACAGGCTATCCATGATGATTCATATAAGTGAGGACTCAGGCTTCCAGACTGTTATTCCTCATGCCGATTACTCATGCTGCATCACTGGTCTTGCTCCTTCATTATTGTTTTCTTGGTCTGGATCCTTGGCTGAAAGAGCTGGGCCATATTGCTTCGTCGTATGACCATAGGTACTGTCAGTGCAATTTTTCGACAATTGTAGTTTATCCTCATTTTTCTGATAAGGTAACCCATTAAATGGCAGGTTCAACATCTCTCAAGTTCTGATCGTTGGGAAATGATCATCCAAAACCCTTGCAAGAAATCGGCAAATAAATTAGTAGCCACCAGAATGGTCTTAACAACTCATATCTGGGACATTACTGAAATAACTCAACCACGGCTCAGGACGGCCAAAAAGCAGCTCAGAGCATGAGACCGAGTCGATAAGAAGAAGGTGGGAGCTCCCTAAAATAGCCAAAAAGCAGATATAGGGCTACTGTCACAAAAAGAAACTCAATAGCTCTACGAGACGGCCGAAAAGCAGCTCAGACTCATGACAGTCGTTCAAGAGAGAAACAAAAATCGGCATCCACCCCGGATAGCTAGAAACAACTCAGATCACAGGCATGGTGCCGTCATTGGAGAAAAGGGGACAAGGGCTCATCAGGATCATTTTCTAGTTCACAAGTACTTGTATGGAGCTCATTGATGTCGTCAATCCTCATAATCCTTTGTCACACTGCGGTGTATACTGGCTTTATTCTTGTTACCATCCTCCCGTGGTTGTCAGATCCTCATCCGAGTGACTTGTAAGATCTTGGTGGTATGCTCACCGCATATATATGAGAATCTGATTCCTAAGACAGACGTGTATTCTGACTGATTCTTGATTCTGACCAAAATGTTGCGGATCTGATTCTTGGGATTCACTGCCATATGTTGTCAATTCACAGCATACTACCTTGTACCAATGTTTTACTGAGAAGATTGGTGAGGTTGTGCTCAAAACTTTCCTCAGTCAGCTTGCCGAAGAAGACTGGGTATCGTGCTTCAGAAGATTACCCCCTTAAAGACTTGGCTAGGGAAAGACTCAGTACCTTATGCTAGAAGCTTTTGCGGTTGCTTACTCAAGAAGACAGGGAACCTTGCACGGGAAATCATCCACGTATCATACTGAGGAAGATAGATGAATCTTGCCTTGGAAGCTTCTTTGGTATTTTGCGAGGGAAGATTGGGTTGCTTACACCAGAAGCTTCTCATTGTGATATGCGGTCCGATTTCCACATATATAACCATCTGAATATTTTTGCTATTGATTTCTGGCATGAAACGGGGTTTTGCAGGACTATCCTCCTTTCTGAGTATATGCCATATTTTTGCTTGTTTGCAAGTACATAGAGTTCCAAAATCATCCTCAACAAAAAGATAAACTTGTATCTGAGCCATACCTTTGATAATATTCTGTCAACCTTTCACACAATTTATCTTGCTGATTTAATCATTTTGTTTTGATAAGTGCACGCTAATGCAAACTTGATACTGACGGTCCACCCAGGATTTATTTTGCATTCAGACGAGATATTCCAATTTTCATTGCAGTCTGCTGATAATTCCATTTTGTTTAGATGAATTTCCAAATATATGCATTTCTTGCTGACTCTTCGAGTCCGGTGTCGGCTGACGAGCAACTTTAATAGGGGAAAACTTTGTAACACTAAAGGCCCAAAGAAAGGAACAAAAGAAACGACTAAAACAAGAGCACACAAGCATACTGCTAAGATAATTAATCAATCAATCATCACATATTACAGCTACTCACACAATAATATGCATGCACACCTAAGCACACAAATCTCGCGGAAACTCCGGTATTGCGGTCCAATATGCTGTGGCGGCATGCACGAAAATTATATCCATGTGTGGAAGGCGTTGGCGTAACGGAAGCTACACCAAGCACTGGCTGAACAGTGGCTGGATCTGGATGGATACACATGTGAGGACGAACTTAACGATCAAGTAGCAAGACACAAAAGTCACGGCTACCTCATCATCAAGCGTACGAAGGGAATCGTACCCGTCCAAAGAATGAAATAACAAGGCAAGATAAAAGTGGAAGATTGGGTCTAATGGCATTGCCCTTTTCTGATAACAAAGGTCAGCAAGGGTTGCCAAAAGAACGAGATGGTGGGCATGGCT
Organism: Triticum aestivum; assembly: GCF_018294505.1. Lineage (NCBI taxonomy): Eukaryota > Viridiplantae > Streptophyta > Magnoliopsida > Poales > Poaceae > Triticum > Triticum aestivum. Next base: position 69,079,375 of record NC_057795.1, read on the forward strand.
GATGATGTGGTTGCATCACATCGAAGAGCAGGCATGATAAGAAGGACGATGTAGGTAGTGGATCGGAACCGATACCACCTACACTCACCGGATTAACCGTTAGCGACTAAATAATAATCTATATGCATGCTATGCGAAGAACAAATGCAGCAATCTAGTGCAACAAACCAACTGGGGTCTATACTACCGCTTTCTAACATTCATGCGGTCTAGCGCGTCCTACAGCCAGACTTGCTCTGATACCAAGCTTGTGGCACCCTAGATCAGAGGAAACCAGAACGCCCCATATTCCAGCCCAGAGTTCGAGATGAAGTCTTTTCGAATACGACTGCTTAGCATAGAACAAACCAGCTCTTTATTACAATCTATTTGGGTACAAGGGTTACATCGGCACGGCGGCACTACGCCTGCCACTATTGCTCTATCACTACAAAAAAATACACTTCCGTGACGATATGTGTTTGTCACGGTAGGTCGCGTTTTTTTTCATGCATGTACATCCATGACAAATTTATGACAGAATCAAGATAGTCATACCTGTGCTGTCGTAGAAGTGTTCCATGACATTACCAAAATTATCATCACGGAAGTGTCCACTTCCATGACGATAAATCGCGCATCATAGAAGTGCTTTCGTCAAGGGTGACTGACACATGGCATCCACCGTAACGGAACACTGTTAAGCTATCGGGTCGGGTTTTGGATCCGATAACCCGTTAACAGCTGCGACCAATGGGGATTTTCCACATGTAAAATCATCATTGGCTGCATGAAATACGTGTTGGCTCACCGTTGGGACAGAAGTCATCCGCTCATTGGACCGAAGTCGCCTATGATACGCGACACGTGGCACGGCCCAACAGAGGCCCATTCCTGTGAAAAGGCCGGCCCGTTTGACTTGGTCAAAAGGTGGCGGCCCGGCCCACGAAAAGCCTATTAACGGCTTGTTCACATATAGCCCATTTACAGCCCACTAACCCAGGGCCCGTTACGCCCTATCCGAATTAAGCCCAGTAGTGTCATCTGGGCCGTCCAATATGATTCAGCCCGTTTTAACTTCCGGCCCATGTGTGGCCCATGACTTCTTTCGGCCCATATGAGGACCTTTGTAACTCTTGACCATTAACGACCCGTAGTGAAACTGGCCCGTAATGAACAGTGTATCACTTTATACCCATTAACGACCCATTATTCCATTGGGCCGTTTCTAGCCCAAGTTATCTTTCGGCCTTCTCAGGGCCCATTGATTCTTGGGCTCATTTGCAGCATTCGGTTACATACGACCCGTTACTGTCATTTTCTACTTGTGGGCCAAATTTAGCCCGTCGTTATAGTCGGCCCCTTTGCGGACTGTTAATATGTTGGGCCGTTTTCATGTAAAAAAACCCGTTGGGCTGTTTTCATACGGCCTATTAACGGCCCGTTATGGTCCACGAATAGTACGACCCATGATTGGTGAAATGATGATACGCCCCGTAGAAGGCCCATGGATCCTACGGCCCATATGAGCCCCATGGATAGTATGGCCCGTAGAAGGCCCATGGATCATACGACCCGTAGAAGGCCCACGGACCCTAAGGCCCATATAGAAGGCCGATGGATCCTATGGCCCGTATAGAAGGCCAATGGATCCTACGGCCGGACGAAGGCCCATGGATCATACGGCCCGCAGGAGGCCCATGGTTACAACAGTCCGTGTGTTGCCATGATTATTTTGGCCTAGTTACCAAAATAGGCTATTGTGGCCACTAGAAAGACACAGAAAAAGAACTGCAGTGACTACAAGCAAACAACTAAACAAGACAATAAGGAAATAAATAAGCAAGCAATTAATGCTAGCCTATTACCGCTATTACACATATTACATCCACTGGACATCAAAGTTCGCCACCAGTGCAAATATAGGGAACAAAGCAGCATATTACATACACTGGCCGTCAAAATTGGCCACCAGTGCAAATAAATGCGGCAGCAAAACAAGAGCATAACTGAAATAACTTCAGAAGAGCTCAAAAACTTTATCCTGGGTATCCACCATGCTGGCAATAAGCTTAGCAAGCTGATTAGCTTTGTCCTGTTTGGCGCTAAAATCCTCCAACGCTTGCTGTTGCACCAGAAAGTATGCATCTGAATGCTCCAGGGACTTCCGCAGTCCTTCCGCTTCTTGTCGCAGCACAGCTGATCGATGTATTTCAGCTTGTAGTTGAGACTCAAGAAACCGAACTGATTCAGACAGTGAGTTTGAATAGCTTGTGCAAGCGGTAGTGGCCAGTAACTCGAACACTAAACCAAGACAGGACTTTGGGGTTGTCTCGCTGTCTTCAAGATAGTCTTCCTTAGCTGTTTTATCAGCTTTGTTGGAGACCAACAAGGATGTGTCACTATCCTGAACCTTATCTGCATTACTTCCTTTACCATTGCTTAATAAGGCACTCTTCCCCAATATTCTGTCAGCATTCTAAAAGAAGAAACAAGCAGACACATAACAAGTTTAGCATGTACTAGTATATGAAACTCATTTCGGTGAACCAGTTCATTAGTAAGGTGGACAGGATTAAACTACCAAGTCTTCTATTGCCAAGTACTAGTACATAATAAAAGCATCAAACAAACATATATCTATGTCCTATGGTCACTGCATTGTCTTGCCAAATCAAAATAGAGACACGGTTCAAATCATATCAGTTCAAGACAAAGCAGCAGTGAAAGAATACAAAGCGTGGGAAACTACACGGCACAACAAGATTTCAGATGGGTACCACGGGTCTACATGTACAACAACACTATTGGCTCTGTTGTGATGCTAGTAATGTGCATGATATGAAAGTCAACTGTATACACAATTGAAATTGAAATCAACAGAGCTATTGATAAGAGCAAACCTGTTAAAGAAACATGCGTGAACATACCTGCTGTGCCATTGGAGTTTCGATTGGATCCTTCAATTTAAAAATAAGTTTGTATGAGTAAATACAGTGATACAAGAGCAAAGCAATCATAGTTAAAAAAGGCGCGCCTAAGCGAGCGCTTAAGCGCGCCTAGGCTCTAGGCGTTGGCAAAACGCATTGCGCATAACTACGCATAATCTGTGCATAACTGCGCATAAGCATGCGCTTTGGTCAGTAAAGCGCAAGGCGGTGGCAAAACGCACAATTAACGCCTAGCGCTTTTTTGAACTATGATAGCAATGGAATCTTAAATTAGAACAGTTGTTCTTCAGGTTTAGGCACTTGTTCTACATGAACAGAGTACAGTAAGACGCAAGAATATAATACTTAAAAATAGAAAATGAGCTCATAGACCTTACCACATTCTTGGTTCGGGACCAGTACAGAACAAGGCGTTCCCAGTCATCGTCCAGTAAATGTGTCTCAGGAGAACGTAAGGGAATTTGATGAGTTTCTTTGCCGGTGAAGTACGTTTTCTTCAGGTAATTCCGATACTGCCACCAAGCATTCTTGAAGATAGCAGAGGTATTAGCACAGGTTACCTCATCCTGAGTTTCCAAATCGGTCCTTCTCTATAGAGAAAAATGGGAAAATTTGCTGTATTATAACCATCATGGAGGTAGGATGTATGGGACGAAGCAAAGTAATTGCCATGAATAACATTACTTACACATAACTCCTGGACAAACACCTGCAACTGGCATTTTCCTTCATCTTCAGTATAATATTTCCAAGATGGGAAGATACGCACATACGATTTAACAACATCAAATGCGATAGATGCTAAACTACGACTAGCTGGTTGTGCTTCCTCCACAGGAATAGGCGTACTAACTGGTGGAGTTGGGGTTCGCCGTGATAGTACTGGCCCTTTGGGCACTGGAGCTGCCTTACTAACTGCTCTTGTTTGGGAGCTCTGTGGTGGAGATGGTGCTGTGTCAACAGGAACTGGGTTACTATCGGCTGGGTTGGGGTTAGATTGGGTGAAGCTGGTTCTCTGTCCATCGCAGTAGGGGTACAATCTGCGAGAGTTTGGGTTATGTGTGGTAGGGCTGGTTCTTGTGCATGTACAACCGGGGTGCTATCTCCACCAAGAGGTAGCACTGTTTTATTTGAAGACCGTGTTTTTAGTCCGCTAGATACTGGCATCACCCGCTCCAATTCAAATGGCTGATAAACAGGAAACATAGTTGAATGTACAGACATTGTATGAGAGACAGATGCAATAGATAGTGTGGAAAAAAGAGGGCATGAAATAGTTGACATGTATATTGTTTAACTAAAACGGATAGCATGACATAATTTCACATATATGATGTCTATCTAAACTGGATAGCATAGCATAACATAATTCAAAGATATGATGAATAACTAAACAGGATCGCATGACATAATTCACCTACATGTTATCTAAGTAATCAGGATCGCATCATTTAATTCACATATGTGATTTATATGCTAAACAGAGGGCATTCGATATGATGTCTGAACTAAGAACATGGTGTTGAATATTGTGTATATGATGTCTAAACTATGCAATGCAAGACACCGTATGCATGATATGAGCAGTATAACCGTGCCAAGTTAGAGCATACACCTCAGTGGGGGAATAGGACTGGTCATCTGTCTCTGAATCCATCTCTGAGGAGCTATCGGGACCCAACAAGAGATCTGCTTCGACAGGTAGCACTGTCTGCTCTGAAGGCCTTGTTTTCACTCCAGATTTTTCCATCTCCCACCCAAATGGCTGATTCACAGGAAGAGTAGTTTAATGTACAAACATTGTCGACAAATGGAAATGTAATGAAGAAAAGGATGGGCAAGATATCATTCAAATATATGATGCCTGGTTAAACAGGATGGCATTGCACATTTCACATATATTATGGCTGGCTAAAAGACATGAGACTGCATAATTCCCATATATGATATAGAAACTAAACAGGTGGCATTACAGAACATGTCTAAACTAAGCAGATGACATATATGATGTCAAAAGTAGGCACTGCAAGGCAACATATGCATGATATGACTAACATCATCATGCCAAGGTAGAGCAAACACCTTGGGGGGTAAATAGGAGTGGTCAGCGGCGTCTGAATCCGCCTCAGAACAGATATCTTCCTCTGGATTACAATCTGGAGAGGGGTGGGGAGGGTTTGCCATTGAACCCACCATGGAGCGATGTCTGCATGACATTGTATTGCCGCGCAAAACTCTTCTCTTTTTCTCTACATGTTCAGCATGACTGTGTACAATATCTGACATGCATACGAAAAAATATGGTGAGATTATGTAAGGAGAGCATGCAGAAATTTAGAGTGATGGTAACAACCAGTGGATCGATGTTTTTCCGTTGAACCAAAATAGCCCTAATGGATCGACGTGAATGTATAGTAATAAGTGATGCAACAAGTGTACAACCTCTTTGCCGTAGCCGTGTCGACCTCAGCATCATTGGGTTGGTCGCTGAAGCAGTTGAGGCAGAGGTGGCTGTCGGAGGTGTGGAGGAAGATCTGAGGAATCTGTAGACGGCGTCCAGGGCACTGCTCTTTTGTGATGGATCGTTCTGTCGTTGGAGCAGCTCCGGTGAGCCGTAAGACGTCAAGGCTGAAGCAACACAAGACAAACATCGTCAATCTCAAGTGGGATTATAATAGCATCTCCAAAAGATGATGTAAAATGGATGTAAAATTAACATCACCAAAAACCACCTGACTACAACAGATGAGGTAAAAAATGTTGACTCTGAACTTAATTGTGGAAATTGAAATTTACTGTGGAGTCTGAATGCTACTGTCGAAACTGAACGCAATGGTAGCAGAGAGTCACTTGACATGTAGTTTAGGGAGGGCCTGTAGTTCATCTTCAACCTGCACCCCCCTGAGCTGCCAGCCACCACCGGCCTCGCCGCCGGCCCCAGCGCCGCCTCCCCGCCCCGAAACAACTCGCCATCGCCGCCCCGGCCAGCCCTTTAGGCCCCCCACCGCCCCGGCCAGCCCTCTAGGCCCCCCGCCCCCACCCTGAACCCTAAGATAGATAGTGGGGTACCTCTTCGGCGAGCCCCCGTCCCCACTGCGGGTGGTTCTTCCTTAACTCTGGCGAGCCCCCCCAACCCCTGAAAATCGACTGACCCAAAAGTCGATTCAGTCGACTGAAGTGTGGCTTAATCGGAGCAGAGCAGCAGCACGAGTGAGGGGGACAGCAGCAGCAGCAGCTGGGCGAGCGAGCGATCGAGCGAGAGCCGGAGCAGCAGCAGCAGATCTGGCTGGTATGGACGCCGCCGCCGAAGGGGCCTCGCACTAGGGGAGAGCCGCCGTGGAGATGTCGCCCGCGGAGCCGGCTTCAAGGTAGCCGCTCCATGGGGTGCAGGATGGAGCACCGTCGGCGCCGGGAGGTCAAGTTAAGGAGAAGGTGCGATGCGATGAGTGTACAACCTCTTTGGTGGCGCCGAGTAGGCCTCGGCTTTGTCCGAGGAGTCGGTGAGGATGCTACGGTTCCGGTGGAGCAGGTTAAGGCGGCGCTGTGAGGATGGAGCAGCCGTGATAGACGAGGTGATCGTCGGAGCAGCTCCTTCGAGGTGGAGGATGGGGCGGCTAAACCGGTGGCACGACGAGATGGACGACGAATCCTCATCCGGGGAGGTGGACGAGGGACGTCGAGTTGCTGTGGTAGACGACGTCGTCGGGGAAGAGGCTCCGACTGGGTAGCGGTGATGTGGCAGACGGAGGAGGGTGGGGTTTCGTGGCTGGAGCAGAGGTTATGGCGGCCTGGGATTTCGAATGGCAAAAAGGGGGCGATGGGAGGGGGTGAAGCATGACTTAGGGACGCACTTGTCCAAAATGTAGGGTGTTTTACAAAAGTACCCCCCACCGATTTGAACTAGTAGGCCTTTCGGCTCAGGGTTAGAATGGGGATTTTGCCTGTCGGGATATGGCAGCTGGAGGGAGTTTTCGCGCGCATTGTAATTTCGGGATAGCAAGGCGCGGGTTGTGAAGGCGCCAGTTTTGGGAGCACGATATCTGAATTTTCGGGATATAACAAGACGTGGGTCGAATTTTAGGGACAATCCTAACGTGTAGTAATATTGTACTTGTACGTACCAAATCAATTCGCACTTCCCTCAACCAAAAAGAAAACAAAAAAATAAAACTATTCACACCACACAAAGAGAGAGTCTTGCCTCGTTTTACTATAAAATGCTATTCAAAGCTACTCCCTCCTTCCATCTATATAGGGCCTAATGCGTTTTTCGATGCTAACTTTGACCAAATATTAGAGCAATGATATATGACATGCAACTTACACAAAGCACACCGTTAAATTCGTTTGTGAAAGGTTCTTTCAATGATATAATTTTCACATTGTGCATGTCATGTACTATTAATCTTGTCAATAGTCAAAGGCGGTCTTAAAAATCTCATTACGCCCTATATAGATGGAAGGAGGGAGTATGAATCCATGTTATGTCCGATTAAATTTTTTCGCTTGCTGTATAATGCATGTAACCTACTCATACCAACATTTTAGTGCATTCCAAATGTCTATACTACCGCTGCAATTCGAACTAAATTTGAATTCGTTTCTCTATTTCAATAAGAATCTACAATCATGATTGTTGCTAACTTCAACCATCATAGTTTCCTTGCTATCTGCCAGATATAAATCGGACGGCCTATAATGCAGGATGGCAGGCACACCATCATCAACAACTCCGTTTTTTATAAGAGTAGAGATAAAATATATTAAATGTAGTATAACATGTTCATAAACACACCATGTGTATCACCGTTATATATATTCACACATGCGTCGGTTTAAAACACTATGATAAATTCTTCAAATATCTGAATTCGCTTTTTATAATGAAGTATATATGATCTCTATTCGTCTTTTACACCCACACAACCCTCTTATCTTTGTAGCTAGCGCTAACTTTCTCTTGTGCATGCACACGCCTGCATCCCTCTCACCATCCCTAAGCATTCTCTAGCTCGATCCATCGCGCAAATTCGTCTTTTCACTTTAGGTCGTTCACCCACGGTGTGTGTAGGCCCCCCAGCTCCTACTTTACGGCACACATCGATCGATATGCCTCTCTAGCTAGGTGTGCCTAGCAGAAACACAAGCTTCACCTCTTCTCTTGTCACCGTCCATGCCTCACTCCCACCCCTCTTTTCTTCATTCTCGTACTCGCACACTCCTCCCCCTCGATATAGTATGCCTCTCGTACCACCTCCTACATGCATCCCTCTCTCTCTATCCTTCTCCTCGTGCCTCATTTGCTTCTAACACACACATGCATGTATATCGATCAATCTCCCAACATATACCTAGATCGACTTTAACTACCCCCATCAATCGACATACCTCACAAGTTATGTCTCTCCTTTCTCTAACAAAGGGCGATTGATCTTCCTATGTAGTTACGTCTGCTTACCACATCCACATCGCCCCCCTCATCATTCGTGCATGCCTCCTGACCCGTCTCTCACACGCACGTGCACAGACAACAAGCAGCCATCTCCTCTCTTATTGATATTGCGGGCGTGCCCTCTGTTTGTCTAGCAAGCCTATCCCACCATTTTTAGAAGCAACTCCACTACCACCCCCTCCAACACTCTAGCTCTGTCTCTCTCCCAACCTTATTCCTCTCCTGCACATATGCATGGATGCCGATCAATCTCCCTTAATACATGAGGCAGATCGATCTCCTTAGTACATGAGGTAGGCCTCTCTCCTCCTCCACACATATACCAGCCATTGTACCTCTATAGTTAATTGGGCCCCCCTCTTCCCCCACCACACACCGATAGTCGAGCGCTGCAGGTAGGTATCCATGCCATAGAGACAAACTGCACATGTCCCCTCTCACGTTCCAGTAGGCCAGCCACTCTATATCTTTGACGTGGGCACACACAAATTCGATGGCACTCTTTATCGATCGCGCGCGCACACACACACACATCATCCCTCTCTTTGATTCTATGGACACCTCAAGCCGATGATACCTCCGCTCTCTTCTCGTGGATTGCCCCCTCTATATATATGTTATATCCAGGACTCTATTTCACACACATTGCATATGTTACATTTTTTGATTGACCCCCCCCCCCAAAAAAAACTCTCAAGAACCCACGCACTATATCTCTCTAGGTTTGTATCTCTCTCACACAACCCCACGTAGGTGGTGTACGTATACAAGAAGAGAATAGGTGCACCGTGCACGTACTCATGCTTCGTGCCCAGCCACACCCGTGCAGGTACACGGTGGAGCTCATTTCTTTATGAAATGGCAGCCCACGTGCTAATTTGAACGCCTGCAGCGGTTGTTTACCTAGGGAGGTCGTGTACCACGGGTGCACGAAACAAAGTTCGACTTGCCGCGTTGCCGCATTATTTTTAAATAAAGTTATAACGCTCAATGACACGTACACAGAATATAAAATGATTTTTATGGAGAAAAAGGTAGTCCGCTCCATATATACAATGGAGCCTTGCGTGCCTGGTTTGTCGCTCTTCAGAGTATCTCACACAAGGCTGCGGTGGCCTCTCTCTCTCTCTCACCGTTGGTCATTGATCCGGTCGCATCCCGTCCACCGGGGGAAAGGGAGTGCAGTGGCCTCTCTCTCTCTCACTGTTGGTCACTGATCTGGCTGCATCCCGTCCGCTGGGGGAAAGGGAGGAAGTGCATCATTTCTCTGTTCAACGGCGCCGAGGTAGCACGTCCCGATCTGCGGTACACGTCGTTCTCTCTGACCAAGCTCCGGCGTGGCAAGGCCTACGCCACCTGCTCGCAGATTCCGCCCGCCGCCGCTCACCTAGTTACACCCCGACGACCTCCAGGTATCCCCTCCGGCCTTGCTTCACTGCCCGTCTTCCCACGTCGCTACATGTGGATCTTCCATAGTTCTTTGCCCAGAACATAGCTCGTCCGGCGTACTTTCCATATTGCATTCTCCTCCTCACACCATTTTAGACAAACACAACTATGTTGTTATCTTCCCTTAGGGCAAGCAATATGCTTCTTTTTTGTCGTCGCATGTGTCATCAACTCTTATTGGCCAGTAATTGTTTCCTTTCTACCTCTTTTTTGCAAACAGGGCTATCCATTTCACCTTGTTGCTATTGCGACCTTTTGGTGAACTGCACAAATCACTTTTTTCTTAAGAGTGTTTTGTGCAGTTGTACTAAAATGTCACACGGGGAACGTCTCTACATTTTAGTGCGAGTGCACAAAGGGAGATTGGTTTTGCTCTATCCTCCTCATCCAACTCCGTGCCTAATCTTCTCCAACTAGTTAGTCTTAAGAGAGACTGCAAAGGTGACCGTCTTCTATTTGTGTGTTTATTGTTTCATCAGCAGTCCTCTATTATCGTAATCACACTTAATATCTTTGGAACAGGGACGCTCAGCTCTATTTTAGTGGAACTGCACAAAATGATCGGAATGTTGCATGCTCCAGATAGCTACTTTTTTCCCAACATGCCTTGTTGATTTAGACAGAGCTGGGGGGACGTTGCTGCTAATGAAAGCATGGATCAATTTTAATTTAACACCTTATCACAACTCTGTCTTCAGTTGTGATACAATTATTAGCTCTGATCTGCTAATAATTGACATGCATTAGCAAGGAAGTTAGTTTTTTATTGTTTCCGAAGGAGCATCGATGGCAAGACACGTGAAACAAAAGCTGAAAGCTTACACCATTGTACAATTTCATGTCGCTGGAAAATTATTTGTATAATATGTCAATTATGTAAACAAATGATGGAAGCTTGATAGCATTGCCAGAAGCCTCTTCATCATCCGGGTCCAAGTGCCATGCAAAAAATTATACTCCTTCGTTCCTAAATATTTGTCTTTTTACAAATTTCAAACGGGCATATTTTAGAGTGTAGATTCACTCATTTTGCTTTGTATGTGCACTCTCTCCGTTCCTAAATTTTTTATTCGTCTTTCTAGAGATTTCAACAAGTGACTACATACGGAGCAAAATGAACTCTAAAATATGTATATATACATCCGTGTGTGCCAGTCCATTTGAAATCTCTTAAAAGACAAATATTTGAGTAGTCACTCGTTGAAATCTCTAGAAAGACAAATACTCCGGAGTATATTTAAGAACCAAGGGGGTAGTGCACAACCGCATGAGAAACTCAGCCCGGTCGTTGCGCCGCATTAATAGTGAGTAATGAGTAGTCAAATCATAAGCCCCACCTTTCCCACTGTAAGTTGCTCTGAAGAAGCAACCATCAATACACTCTTCTTTGAATCCGCTCATACTACTCCATCCGTCACTGTTTATACAACGCGCTTCAGAAAAAGAAATAAAATCTGTGGGACCAAGGCGACTAGCAATCGGCCTGAAAAATAGCATTGGTAGTTATAACACGGCGTCTATTACTAGATGGAATAATGCGTACACACATGCATGAAGTGCTTCCACCCCGGGTACACACATGCATGCACTTACTCCACTCCGTAGTAGTACAGAGTACATGGAGAGAAAATGTGGACTTGGTTGCGGTTACCACGCCCTAATTAATTGAGCATTAAACCAAACGCGTGTAAAGTCTCTCTGGTGGTGGAAATGCATTGAGAGAAATGCATCATAATGAAGCGCGCCCTTTAAACTGTGACGGAGGGAGGAGTAGTATGAAGGTGCAAAACCAAGTGCGCGTATGGCCAGTCGGTCAATGCACCTCCTCTTGGCATATCACTGACATGTGGGACAGGAGTGTGAGCAAACCGATCTCAATTGACGGCAAAGAGCCAACCCGCCGTTCCTTGAGAGAGACAAGGAGCGAGAACACACAGACGGGCTTGCAAGGAGGCCAAGATATATTCGAGCATGGCTAGTTGATCGATATCATTCATTACATGTTGGGCTGGTGTTTTCCGCCCTTGTCCGGAATAAACATGTACTTTATCAGAGATAAAAAAATAAGAGTACAAATGCTCCACCATGCGGTTCTAGTAGTAGTACTACTTGTACTAATGCACTTGGCTCTTCGCCTCTTCGTGAAGTTGACCAATGATGGTACTCCGCATGTTGGGTACTACAGTGTATGCCTCTGACAATCTGACACCGAATGGACTGATGCATGTCCACCGAGGGTAGGTTGCATTAGTCAAAAGGCGTAAGCGAGCTTCACCTTGTCCTGCAAGCTTCTCCTTGTTCTGCGAGTTGATGGGACACACCAAAAAGTAGTGCTAGTCCATACTCCCTCCTTTCCGGTTAATATATCTTAATCTTTTTTGCAGGTAAATGAGAGAGCTCTATTCGTATATAAGCATTCTTAGGACGATCAGCCAAGAAACTGGTCACTAGGAACCGAGGTACCCCACAAAAAAAGAAGTAGGAAGTGAGGTGTTTCATCAAGCCAGCTCTCAGCCACATTCAAAGTGCAGCAAGCACGGTTCGCATGAAGATGCGCCGCAAGGTTTGCTGACCTGTTTACATGCTGAATAACAAAAAAGAGGAAATATTACCGAGCGCTAATATTTGTAATAGGATATGAGCCAGAATTAAGCGAGAATTGTGGCGAGTGTTCCATGCAATCAACTTCCATTATCACATGCGAGAACCCTCGAAGAGAACCAAATGTGTTGAAGATTGCTTTATCACATTTTAAAATTATAATAAGAGTGCAGACGCTCCTCCATCCGGTTCCTAGTACTAGTATAGTACGTACCTTTATAGACTATAGTAGTAGTACTAGTACTAGTAAACTTTGCGCTTGGCCGTTCGCCTATTCGGGAAGTCGAAGAATAGTAGCACTAGTAGTATAGTGTATGCTTCTGGCAATCTGACACCGAATTAACTGTTGCACGTCCACCGCCTGAGCGAGGGAGAGCTTGCATTAGTCAAAAGTTTCTCCTTGTCCTGCGAGCCACCGCGCGCAAGCTTCTCCTGTCCTGCAACCATCTCCTCATTCGGCAAGTTGACGGGACACAGCAAAAGTAATGCTAGTCCATACTGCCTCCTCTCCTGTTAATATGGCTTAATTTCAATTGAGATAAATACACTGTCTGTCACTGTATATTTGTAAAAATATGGTCAGTGAACTTCATAATACGCTCATTGTGCTCAATATATATATTTTCCGGTGTTTATATGGTCACTAGCTCACCCTGACTGAGTATGTGTGTGCATGCAAGTGTAGGTTGAGCAATTAGCCTGACCGTGTGTGTTCCATCGTGTGCTCGGACATGCATGCATTAGGGCGTCGCGCGTGTTTTTGCGTCCATGTGTATGTGTGACTGTTGCATACACGTAGGGGGAGTACGTGTAGGTGCCACTAAGGAGCAGTCAAATCACACAGTAAGTTAGCCGGAAGAAGCAACCATCATTTCACTCTTGAATGACACGTACACAATATAAAATGGTTGATATGGAGAGAAAAAGAAAACCACTATATATAGACTAGCAGGAGCCTAAGCTACATGCCTGATTGCTAAGGCTGCTCTCTTCACAAGCAAAGAACGACGGGCCTGATCCCGCAGCTGGGGGAAGGGAACAATGTTCTGCGTAGATGCGGTCGACATCGGTGAGGGAGAAAACCCACAGTCTTTAGTTGTGAAGTAAATATTGGCTATGATCTATGAATCATTGAGATGCATCAGCATGCGTGTTAGTTTTCCTTTGTATTTGATGGAATGTTGTAACGGGGCAACCTTGGAATAGGAATGAAAATGGAGTAGAAAGTTTTCGTTTTTCCGGAGAAAAAATGGAAACGGAGAGAAACCAACGTTTCGTTTTGTTGGATCGCGCCATCGAGCAAAACCAATGTTTAAATCACGTCTGTCATGTTCGTGTCTCACCCTCCTCTATGGCTCGACCCCACACGGTTTCTTGGCATGCCACTCACCGCAAACCGAGTATACGATAACTTTCCCGCCTACTTGTCGATGGATTGCTCCATGGAGTACTAGCACTACAGGAAGAGATTAACGAGTTGGGGGAGGACAGCTAGCTGTAGCACAGACTCCCAAGAACGTTTTACATGCATGTTGTAGCCGGCTATTGCGACCTTTGAACGTGGAGCAGCCGCGTGCACCTGGAAGCGGCGCGGGCAGCGCTCTCTCGGCCGGCGTGCCGCTTCAATGCCGGCGCCAGTGAGAGGTCGCGTCCGCTCTGGCCAGGCATGAATGCGGCACCGACCGTTTCAGGAGGGAAGCACGCGCGGGTGATGAAGAGGGTTCGGGTTGGTCAGGACCGGCCGTGGCAGCGATCCGGACGTGCGCAAACAAGAGATGCTGTACGTTAATATTGCTGCGTATATAATTAACAACGTAAATAATGTGCCAGTTGGACAAATATGATTGGAGATGGAGATGGAAATGGAATTTTACGTAAACACGGATATGCATGTCTATGTCTATGTGTGTGTGCGCGACGACTCTCGCGACCTGGAAGAGGGGGCGTGTTTTTGATCGAGTTTTCTTTCTTGGTACATTAGAAAATCAGTTTGTCTAATTCACATCTAGATGTTATTTAAGGATATCACATCTAAGCTCCCACAAGTATATAATGTAGCAACAAGAAACAAAAAAAACTAGGACAAAAAAATAGACCACAAACAGAGTGGACATCAACTTAGATGTGACATAACTATGTCACATCTAGATGTGTCCTAGACAGACCCTTAAAAAACTTTCCGCTAGTTTTTGTTTCTTTTTTCCGGCAACGCGCTTATTCTATTTAAAACCACTGCTATGGAGAGATTTTCTTACTTCATTATAGCCTCTTGTTTGATAGAGTTTCTCGCGTCTCGCTCTCTCACCCTCTCCATATCAAAACATCCACTCTATCTCTCTCGTCACCGGTGGTCACAGATCCGTCCGAATCCCATCCGCTGCGGGAGGTGAGGAGGTGCAGCATTGATGTTATCACCGTCAGCGACGGAGGAAGCCGATGCGCACCATCCTCTCGGAGTCGGCGCTGGCGCGGACGAAGATCCTCCGCGCCCTTGTTCGCTGTCGTCGTGTGGGCAGATCCTACCCGCCCTCCTGAACGACATCTCGCCCACCTGAGGTATAACTTCTTGTACTGGTCCAGCTCCCCAGGTCACTGCGTGCGGGTTTTCTTCTATGCGACTACTCCCCAGCTCCCCGTGCATAGTAGCGAGGGTTCGTCGGCTGGTCCAACATCACCTACTAGTACTATTATAGAGGAAATGCCACTCAAAAAGTTGTCCTGATTTATGCCTCGGTGGAGGTATACTTGTTTTTTCGACAAAAAGTACATGGTGGTTGTGCGGTCATTGTCCATATGGTGGTAGTACTATCACTGGTTAAATGAAGAAATGCTTTTTTTCTCGGGTATCCTGGTTTAGTTCCCATCAAGATATAATTATGATGCTTCTGTTTGTTGGTGTACTTTTCATTCTTTCTTATTGACAATTGAGATGTTGTTGCTAACCCTTTTTTTATATTTTTGGAAACATCGATGCGTGTCTCCATACCCGGGCATGTATTCCTCAATTTTAGTGGAACTGCACAAAATTGGATGGCCATTGTTTTGCGCCTCACTGTCCTCTGCCACGTGGTTCTTCCTTCCTTGAGCTTGATTACTGAGAAGAAACAGACCACAGTGAGGATTTGTCGAACTTCATAGGTGCCTCACCCAAACTTGATGCCAAATGGATGATGCATCACCACAATGACCTATCGATGCTCATGGTTGCGCCTCATGGTTGCATCGGCTGGTGAAGCTGATCGATTTTCAATGAAAACAAGCTGTCTTCCATCAGTGCTCTTTGCTTGTTACACACAAAGATGATATCCTTCGTCAGTTCACCTTGGTTGCGTTGGAGACGCAGTCGTCTTTCACGTTGGTGCAATTTTATCACACAATTGGCTATGAAATCAAATGTTTCCTCGAAGATGGATCGACGTTGGTACTAAGAGCATAAGTTTTGTATTGATTTCTAAGCCTTCTCACAACTTTGTCTCCAGCTCCCCTCTAATTTTATTTGTCCAGCTATTAACTTTGATTTAAAAAATGGTGTGGACTAAAAACCCGGATGGACGTAGTAGCCCTCCATTTTTATTTACTCCGCATATTAGATTTGTCTGAAGTCAAACTTTGTAATACTCTCAAACCTTTCTGATAATTGAAATTAAAATTCTTTATTTGTACACACTCTCACACGTTTCTGATAATTTGGCGCATGAGTGGTTGTTCACATGGAGGGTAGTGTACCACATGTGAAGGACAGGAAGTGCGACCAGGACGCGTGGGCATGGATCGTTAGTTCATCAGAAGTAGTACTAGTTTTCTTCACTGTACATTAAATAAAGAGTTTCGTTTCGTAACTTACACAATTTAAAGCGATTGTTATGGAGAGAATAAGAAAACCACTACACTATATATTAGTCGTATACACGAGAGTACTATATGGACGCAGCTTCATTGACTTAGTGCACCTGCCTTTGGGTTTATGACAGGTGGGCCCACAATGTGGCCGGCTCACCTGTCATACAGCCAAAAGCAGATGCAGTAAAGGCACCGGAGCTTAGTCCATACTACATTAGTATATATATAAGCGGTAGCCTCAGCGCCTATTCGCTAGGGTTTGCACTCTCCACACGCTCTCCACACTACATATACGATACACGCTGGAGGCTCAGTGTTCATTTGCTAGGGTTTGCTATATTCACAGTCTCTCACCCTCTCTTCACCAGATCTAAACAAGACTGCGTTGGCCTCTTGTCTCTCTCTCCCCCCTCACAGCTGGTGAAGGAGGCGTCCGTATCCCGTCGCACCGGGAAGGGGAGGAGGTGCAGCGTTCACTCTATCGCCTTCGGTGAGGGAAGAAATCCACTGCCGGCTGCGTTGTTCGCTTTCACCCAGCGCCTGTGCGGGAGGGCCACTGACCCCTTCTTCCTCGCTGCCGTACGTAGTGTGGGCAGATCCGGCCTCCCGCCGCACGCCTTGCCACATCCCGACGACCCTAAGGTATAAGTTTCTTTGAAACCGTCGTTGCTCTAGCTGCATGTGGATCTTTTTCGATCTGTAGTCGAATCTAGGTATTGGTTCAAAGAGGAAAGAAGGGTGCGGTGGGGTGGAGCATGAATCTAGGACGTGGTTCAATGAGGAAAGGAGGGAGGAAAAGTAGTATAGACTTGCTATCCAGCCGCTTTGTTGGTCGAAAAGGGAAAAAGGGGTAACCCAGGACACACATCTGTAAGGAACCGATCTCTTTGTTGAAAAGGGAAAGAAACTGGGGGGGGGGGGTCGGGTAGTTTGTGCAGGACTAGATTTGCTGCCCTCACATAGGAAAAAAGTTCAAAGAGAACAAATATGGGACCAACACAGATATGCTGCTTGGCTACATACTCTGCATCACCCATTTATACGTGTGGACGCACATGGTGCTAGCATGTCCCATACAACTATTTTGCTGTTGTTAATCTAAGAATGCCGCCGGAAAATTGAAGCAATGCCACTATTAAAAGTAAATTACATTTTTTAAGAATGTTGTTTCAAGAGAATGTCGCTGTTAATATGAATCAATGCAACCGTTTTAGAAATGCTACTATCTTACTTTGTTTTCCATCCAAGATAAGTTAGATGCTTCTATCTGTCACCGTTTGTTTCATCCTCCTTTATCGGAAGTAATTGTTTCCTTTTTTGCCTCTGTTAAAACAGGTGTATCGATTCAACTTGTTGCTATTGCAACATTTTGCTTCGCTACTCGAAACACTTATGTTTTAAGAGTGTTTTGTGAAGTTCAACTTGAATGTCGACTTTGCTTAATTTTGGTGGAACTGCACAAAAGGAGATCGAGATTTGTTTCCAGTGTTCGTGGCGAGTTGTTTCAAATCTTGGTCTCAACCACATGATGTGCAGTGTGCTTTGAGGTGTTGTGCTACTTGTTTTGGCACTGTTCTAAATAAATGTTGAATTGAAACTATTGTATTGCTGTCTTTTCCCATTAAGTAGTGAACAAAACTAGGACCAACCCAGACATGATGCTTGTTGCTTTGTTACAACAAATTCAGCATCACCCCCTTTATAAGCCAGTAATTGATGCCAGTCTTAGAATTAACTACTGAATCTTATTTCAAAACTGCAACACTTGTTAGGGATTGGCGAGATTACCATTTTTGTGGCCGCATGTTTCATCCTCCTTTATTAGCCAGTAATTGATTCCTTTTTTTGCCTCTGTTTAAACAGGGATATCTATTCAACTTGTTGCTATTGCGACATTTTCCTTCTCTACATGAAACACTTTGCCCAGTGCAACTGCCCAAAACGATATTGGATTTCCTATTCGTGTTGACAGATTCATATTTTATCCTGGTGTTCTCATGAAAGGTCAGTACAAGCCTTCATCCACATGATTGTACAGTGTGCTTTGAGATGTTGTGCTACTTGTATTGGTACCGTTTTAAATAAATGTTGAATTGAAGCTATTGTATTGCTGTCTTTTCCCATTAAGTAGTGAACAAAAATGGGACCAACCCAGTCATGATGCTTGTTGCTTTGTTACAAAAAACTCTGCATCACCCCCTTTATAAGTAGATGGAAGCACATGTTGTTGTTGCACCCACTCTCCCCTGGAACTTTTTATGCTTTTCATTAATCTAATGCCGCTGGTAAAATTAAGCAATGCCACTCTCAGAATTAATTAACTACTGAATCTTAGTTCAAAACTGCAACACTTGTTAGGAATGGTACTATCCTGCTTTCTAGTTCTTTCTACATGTTTAACCAAGGTATATTAAGATAATGTCTCTGTTAAAATGAATCAGTTGCATTGTTTTAGGAATGGTACTTTTCTGCTTTGTCGTTCTTTATACATGTTGAAACAAGGCATTGTTAAGATAATGTCTCAGTCAATATGAATGAATCACACTGATGGAGAATTGCTACTCTCCTGCTTTGTTTCCCATTAAGACAAGTCATCAACCGTTATTTCTCAGTAATTGTTTCCCTTATACCTATTGTTGCTTACAGGGATATCAAAATTAAAGCTTGGTTTTATTCCGACTTCGATTTTAGTTGAACTGCACAAAAGGAGCCAATGTGTCCAAGGCAAACTGTTGCGTTACTGGGTCCAGTTGGTCGTTCCACTTTGCAGGAAGAAGCAGTCACTGGTTGCGCTACGTTACAGAAGGAATGACCGAGAAGCTTTACAGAGTATTACTAGACACCGGTGACATGACTAGTCTGCAAAGACCATTGGCAATTTAACAACACGTGGAGTGCCCTGGGCAAAAAGTGCCCAAACAAGTACAAGAAGCTACGACATGACTCCACGATCATAGGCATTACATATTTTGAATGGGAAAAGCTTGTCAAAGTTTAATCATTGATGTTAGCAAGAAGACGTTAGTTTAATATATTGGAATTGGAAAACCTTGTCAAAATTTGCTGATTGATGTTAGCCAGAAGACATGCATTTGATATTTTTGAGTGGGACGCCCTTGCTGTGAGCAGCGTCGAGTGTTTTTTCCTATTCCTGTGTTCAGTTTAGAAGTAAATAGTTACTCTTGTGAGATATTCCTGTGTTAAGAGTTTGTTCTGAATATTGTCTATGTAATGCCAGGCCTTGTGTTTGATTGCAAAGTTGAGCTTGGAATGTTGTGGCATGCGGCATCACGAGCTATTCACTATGCCTCCTGAGAATAATGCTTCGTATTGTTTTGCATGTCTATCTAATGCCAGTGATTTCCTTGTTAAGAAGATCATCCTCTTCTGTTGTTTCCGTGTGTAAGAAGTTCATCGTCTGATGTTTTATTCATAGCCTATACGACATGTCGGGTAGGTTAGACGTGAAACCATATGATCTGCCGACCAACTCATGATATTAGGCCGTGATTGGATCGTCATTTTCCAACCAAAACCGCTTGTAAAACTGACCCTTGTAAATTAAAGCAGATGGTCTCGGGCGAAGGTGCTTGGTTGGTTGATTTCGACTAGTAAAATATCAGAAGTACTTCACACACGATAAAACGCTGAACGACACTTGGACAATTGCTAACCCAGCCGTTAGCTGCTGTTTCAGCCTTGCCCGTGGATGGCATGATACGCACGTCGTGCATGTATCGTCTGGTAATGTCGTCCATATAGCAGTGCTCATAAAATATACACTGGTCTCTCAAATTACACGTGTAACCCACCGGTTTTACTTAAAGACCTCAGGCCCTTGATTTAATTATGCCTGTATTTTACGCGTTGTTTCCGATGGCGAGTAAATTACACTTGTATGTTAATACATGTTTTAAATAAACCAGAGCTCCTAAGCGCGGCCTTACCGTTTCATGCCATCTCAGTTTCTCGAAGGTGCTCATAGGTGTCCAATGATCCTGGCTTCCTGAATGAGCAGCATGCGCTGTATCAGACCTCCGTAGGGCCCGTGAGGCCCTCTCGGTTGTCCTTCGAGTTGTTGCGCTCGCCGTGGCGCCGAGCATTGTTAACATCGTCAACGAACATGAGGATTTAGGAGATGACTTTATTTTGACTAGATGACACTAGGGACCCACTAGGGCCATAGCCGTACGTATGCAAGTGCCTCCTTATTATGTACAACTATATTTGTTTTTGCTTTCTCCTTGTTTCCTGACATCACGGTCCCACACCATTGTTAACCTATGTAGTCAATATAAACGAGAGAATTGCACAAGGTGCGGCCGACAGCTGGGACCAAGCAGCTCGGGCAGTATTTGTGTTTTTGAGGCGTGCACATTGCAGAGTTTTTCTTGGCGATGATTTCATTGTTGTTCAGAGGAGAGCAGGGTATTAACTGGGCGAGCTATGGCCTATCTAGCCCAGGCCAGATATCTAGCCTAGATAGTAATTTTTTCAAGATGAAAATGGCTAGCCCAGCTATACGTCTTTTTGAGGAATACCCAGGCAAGGTGAACTTGTTATTCTCCGCCCTGCTGGGCTGCAAATCTTTCCTAGGAGGGATGCATTAGGCTTAACAGGAAAATGGGCTTTAAAAATAGTAAATGGGATGTAATTATAAAAATTGGGCAGTAACTATTAAAAAATGCACCAAACACGAAATTAGTTTATAAAATATTATTTATGGATTTTGAAAATCTTAATTTTTCATTGTTGCACGCGCAATGTTTCGTTGGATTTTTACGTAATACAAATTTATATTTAATCTGACTAGAAATTTCGGGATAAAAATATTTCGGATCCCATCAAAATGTGGGAAATTTTATTGAATTCTGTCTTCAACGGTTGGTTGAAATTATTAATTGTTGTCCTAGATAGAAAATGGGTTGTACTTTTAACAAACTGTAAATGGGCTATTTTAAATTCCATTAGAATTCAAAAATGGGCTGTACATTCTTACAAAATGCAAATGGGCTATAAGTTCTCTGCCACACACTTGTGGGCCTACTAAGTGACCCGACCCCTAAAAAAATAAGTTGACGTGTATGCAAGGCTTTGTCAACTTATTATAGTCAACACATGGTTCTAGCAGCAGTGGCCGTTGGATGTCTATCTAACGGATGTCGTGCTTCTTCTTCAATCTCGAATATTCTTAGCTTTGGCCGCCCAAAAAATGATTCCTCCCCCTGACATCTGGGGCGCACCGTATCGGAGGCTGACCTATGGGCCTACTAAGTTGGAGCGTACCAAGGGCTTTGTCAACTTAGTCAATATAAACGATTCTAGATTTAGTGACCGTACGATGTCCATACAACGGCCGTAGTGCTTCTTCAACCTCTGGTCTTCTTGGTCCAGCCGCCCAAAGCAGCGCCGGTCGTGCCGCCTGCTCCTGCCTCCCATGGCCGGCTGAGCTGCCGCGGAGGCCTCACCACCCCCATACTACTCCCATCGCTGGCCAGGCCATCCCTCCACTCACCCACACCCCCTGTTATTCTGCGGCGATGGCAGCCTCACACCGCAGCCGAACCAGTGAACCCTCGTACTCCTCTCCGCGCGGGCTTCCACTGCTGCGTCTTCCCCGGCTCCGTGTCGTCCCCTTCCTAGACCTCACCATCATCCACCGCCCTAGTGCTCTCGGCGCGGCGTGGTCAACATGGTCAACGACTAACTTCCATTGGAAGAGTACTGTACGTGGAGAAGCTAACAGCTGGGTCCACGGCGGCCGCAAGGAAGTGCCTCCTTATTACGTGCAAAATAATTATTCCTCCACCCGACAGCAGGGACCCACTGGACGGGCCACCTTATTTCGCGAAAAAAACGTTTCCGCCCTGACTGCTAGGACCCACAGGACGGGCCACCTTATTTCGCGAAAAAAATGTTCCCCCGCTGTCAGCTCGAACCCACCGGAAGTGCCTCTTTATTACGCACAAAAAAATGAATAACCCCCTGCTAGATGGGACCCACCTTGATGGGAGGCTGACTTGTGGGCCTACTAAGTTGACGGGGATGGAGGGCTTTGTCAACTTAGTCAATATGAACGATTCTAGCTCCAGTGACCGTACAATGTCCATCCAACGGCCGTAGTGATTCTTCAACCTCTTGTCTTCTTGCTCCAGCCGCCCAAAGCAGCCGGTCGTGCTGCCTGCTCTTGCCTCCTGTGGCCGGCTGTGCTGCCGTGGAGGTCTCACCGCCCCCTACTATTCCCACCACTGGCCAGGCCCTGCGGCGACGACAGCCTCACACCACAGCCGAACAAGTGAACCATCATACTCCTCTCCGCATGGGCATCCACTGCCGCGTCTTCACCGGCTCCACGTCGTCCCCTTCCTAGGCCTCGCCATCGTCGACCGCCCTGGTGCTCTCGGCGCAGCGTGGTCAACATGGTCAAAGAACGACTTCCATCGGACGTGGACTGTACGTGGAGAGGCTGACAGCTGGGTCCATGGCCGCAGCAAGGAAATGCTTCCTTATTACGCGGAAAATAATTATTCCTCCACCTGACAGAAGGGACCCACCGGATGGGCCACCGTATTTCGCGAAAAAACGTTTCCCTCCTGACTGCTGGGACCCACCAGCTACACCTTCGCACGCAAGGAAGTGCGTCCGGGCAAAAAAATTGATTCGCCCCCCTGACTGCTGGGACTCACCAGCTACATCTTCGCACGCAAGGAAGTGCGTTCGGGCAAAAACAAAACCAAAACAATTCGCCCCCCTGACTGCTGGGACCCACCAGCTACATCTTCGTAGGCAAGGAAGTGCGTGACAGTCGGGACACACCTGGTCGAAGCGTACGTAGCGTTGTCATTCTGGTCGCGAACGTGTACGTACATACTGGTCGATGTAGAGGCGCGCACGTGTCGTAGTAGAGGCATGCAACGTGTCGTAGTAGAGGCGTGCACATAGCATGTATACGTACATACAGCGGCCAGGGTGCAAGAAAGAAAATATGGCCACATACGTACATACGGGCAGGCTCTCGAATGCCTACTGGCGCATACGTACATGGCTGGGACGGAATGGAGAAACAGCGTCATCGTCATTTTCATGGGGAGGCAACAGAATGCGTCGTGTTCATGGGAAGGCAACAGAATGCGTCGTGTTCATGGGGAGGCAACGGAATGCGTCGTGTTCATCGGGAGGCAACGGAACACGTGGGAGCCAACCGGCTGGGTCCAAACGGAATACGTCATCATGTTCATCGGGAGGGCTAGCACGGAACAGGCGATGGAAATGAGGCCTGGCGTACCGCAGAACGGAGGAAACACACCTCCTACGGTCGAAACGGGGGTCATGTTGATCGGGAGGGGTGTGGCGTACCGCAAAACGGATGAAACAGACCTCCTACGGTCAAAACGGGGGTCCTGTTGATCGAGAGGGGTGTCGCGTACCGCAAAACAGACGAAACAGACCTCCTACGGTCGAAACAGGGTGTGGCGTACCGCAAAACGGACGAAACGGACTTGTGTTGGAGCGCTACGGTCGAAACGGGGGTCCTGTTCATTGGGAGGGGTGTGGCATACCGCAAAACGGGACTCCACGGGATACTGTTCATCTCCACCGTTGACCTCCTCCAGCCTCCACGAGCTCCTGTTCATGCAGCCTCCACCGTGCGCTACTCCACCAGCTACTGTTCAACCACCCCTCCACCGTCTACTGTTCATCCAACCCTCTACACCACAGGGTCCTGTTCAACCACCCATCCACGGGCACCCCTCCGTCGTCTACTGTTCATCCAGCCCTCCACCACACCACGGGGTCCTGTTCATCCAGAGGCAACGCCACCACTCACTGTTCATCCAGACCCCCCCGTAACGCTCACTGTTCATCCCAGAGGCAGCATCGATCGGCTTTAGTTAGCAGCAGTAGCGAAGGAATCACTCGATCGAGTTCAGTTAACAGCCATCGATCGATCGCTCGGGTTCAGTAACGTGTAACCTACAGTGCAATCTCTCGGGTTCAGTTAGAGCCAACGCCTAGCACACATGCGCGTACCTATATGAGAGAAACGTGCATCGCTCGGCCCCCGACCTCCCACCGTAACCGGCAACTCCCCAAAATTTTCCTCCCCCTCGCTTCTACCACGGTTTTTTTACGTCATGGACGGCCCAAAGAATGTCATGCAACTGCGTCTCTGGCCCGCCCAGGACAAAAACCCATTTTCTGTCATGATTCTTTGTCATAGAAGTAGGATCCCACCACATCTATGATGATACCGGGTTTTGTCACAATTATCGTCATAGAAGTGTCATATGTATGATATAATTTTTTTTCGTTCGGCCCAAAATGTCACGGATGTGTCTTTTTTTGTAGTGTATGCAAGCAGCAGAACAACACGATGCAACGGAAGAACTCTAGCAGCGGAACAACGATGACGGTGGTGAACTCCACTCCGCAGGGACTCTGACTGGAACGCTTATCCTAGCTCGCACGAATGGAAACCACGACAAGCAAGCAATCAAATCCGGCATGACCCGCAAACTAGCATGACACACCAGGTCAGTACATTGAATGTACTTGCAAGCTCACAATGACCAGAAGCATTCAAATCAAACAACAACATGGCAATTATAGGTTAAGCAGAAATTAACATGATATCATCATAACAACATGGCATCAACATGAACATGATACAGCTAGAACAACATGAACCTCGCATGAACATATGAATCTGATGATACTAGCATGCAACATGATGACACTATATGCACCACTTATTCTGCTCGGGCTACCTCGTAAACGACACATGCATCACTTACCAACCTCGGACATCACACGATCATCTCAGGATCAAATCAAGCTTGGTATAAACAATACCGTAGTAATCAATAAATGACCACAAGGAGCTTGATCTTTACCCACGATTCTCGCACAACATCACGAATATACAAGGACTTGGTATCCTCGATACCACCGTGATCCTTATGGCAATCACAACCCAACCAATAAATGGCCCGTGATCCTTATGACGATCACCACCTGACCAATAAATGGCCCATGATCCTTACAACGATCACAACCCGACTAATAAATGGCCAGTGATCCTTACGGCGATCACAACCACGAGTTGTCATTAACCAAGTTATTCTTATTACTGTTGACTCATGGTGTGAACTACTTTTGATCTGGGTCCTTATCTGCGGGCGCGGCTATCGATAGATTTAATATACACTCTGTAGAGGTTAGTACACTATACCCACACTACGGAACCCATGTCCTCGCACTCCCATTCGGGTGGACCAACGGCGTTCCGACAAAACCGTCTTACTGCCATGACACTCTCCCGTCCACTCCGACTCACTCCCCACTGGGCTAAGTCATGGGTGGCCCCGTGTCTACCTCAAGACACAACAACCACCGTCGTGGCCCGCCCCACACGGGGACACGGATCCAAAAACTCAACAACGGGCACACAAGGTTATGCCTGCTTACCGGGCCAGGGTAGAACACGCCCATAACCTTCCCTCATTGGAGGCACTGGCGAGAGGCACGACAATAGACCTAGTTAGGACCGTCCCATACCGGTAAGCGTGGTTGCACTGGTCAGCATCGATTCAGCGGCACCATGACTCAGCCAACAGTTGTTCAAGTTCAATTTAATCCGATTAACTTGAATGCAAATATGCCGAGCCATGATAAAATGCATGAACATGATGTCAACATAGTCATGAGGGTATCACATAACTATCCATCATATCAACAATGAATCATATCCACTGAGCATGGCATACTGATGACCATCACCAATATCAACATGTACTACTAGCAAGCATAAACATATGAAAGGAAATACTAGCAGGTATAACCTGATAATAGAGTACAAGACAACATAGCACAAAAGTGAACATGCAAATCTAAACATCACCGGAACAACGATAACCATCTTTTCAACAAGCAAACATTTAATAAAGATTCAAGTTGAAAACCATGGCTACTGCATGACTATCATGCAAGTGGGTATTGTGGCTTGCCTGGGGTGGAAGAAATCACCGGGAGAAAGTGCGGTGAAGCCGCAGAAAGATTTGCCGGAAACAATTCTCTCTCGGAGGGGCTCATTTGGAGCTACGGTCAAAAAGTTATGGAGTGTTTTCTGCCAGGGACCCATCTGCAAGAAAAATACTTTCAAACAAGGGCCTAGATAGAAAACTGAAAGCGCATTTGACAAAATACGTTTTTGGTGGATGAAAACGTAGACGCCCAAATGCGTCTCCACTTATCCACGTCAGCATGGACCGGTCAACGCCGGGCCGGCGGCTGGGAGGCTAACGCGCGGGTCCCACCTTATCCACTTCTCTCTCTCCTCCCTTATCTTCTTCCTATCTCCCCCCGATGGCGAGCTGCGGCAGAGACATGGCCGAGCGCTCCGGCGACGAGTCCGGCCGACTCCGGCCACCTCTGGCAGCGCCCCAACCGCCGAAACAATCAGGAGACGGAGGCGCGCCCATCCCCGCACTAAACGAGCCTCGAAGAGGGCGGGAGCGAGAGCACCATGGACCATGGCGGACGGCGGCTCGGTCGATCTTGGGGACGATGGCCCCAGCTACTCCGGCGACTAGTTGAGGGGAGGGGGAGGCTTGGTGGGTTGAGGGGAGGTCTCTGGGGGTGGAATGGAGGAGGGAGGGAGCTCAGCTTGCCGGAATCGAGCTTGACAGAGACGGCGGCCATGGTGGCGATGGGGGGCACAGAGAGCTCCTGGAGCTCAGGCGAGTGGGTTGGGAGGGAGCTGGAAGTGAGGTGAGGCGAATGGGGTGCTCAGACGGCCTCGAGGGTGGCCATTTTAGGTGGGTGAGGAGCTACCGTGCTGTCACCGCCGCGGACGCGTGCTCACGCACATGAACTCGGGGGCAAACGACGGGGAGGGCACCAAGGAGAGCTCACGGGGAGGAGGAGGCCAAAGGAGCACGGGGAAGATGGCGACAACGACGAACAGATCCAAACCGCCACTATACGTCCGTGGGCGCGCGGCGGTTTGCGTCAATGAGGAAGCTGCTGGAGGGGGAGAGGGGTCCATCGGAATGGTGACGATGAGATGTAGCCACTTGACATGCTCACGGGCTCTAAGACGATGAGGGGGAGTGGTGCCAAAGAACAAAAAGTGCTCTAGACACGCCACAACACACAGAGCGCGCGCACAGGCATGCGAACTGCGTAGTCACCACGTGAACCGGGGCATTAAATGCTCTATATCACCCGAAACATTGTCTAGCTGATAGTCCTTCCAAGATAGAGCATTAATAATGGGTCATTGGCTTGATCTAAGTCACTGTGGTTGTGTTGGAATGGAGCTCTGAAGTTTACTGCAGTAAACTTAGCCATGCACTGGTGATCAACAGGGGATTGCTTGAAGCCAAATAAGTTGTCTAGGGTGTTTAGCTATGGAGGGACTATGATCCTGGAGGTTTCGAGGGGAAATGGACCAAGATTTTACTGCAGTTGCTTCACAACTGACAAAAATGGTCCAGAAACTAGATCATGATGGTGCACTCACATGGAGTTATGGAATGGGATGCAACATGGCAAATCCTCATGATATGGACATATAAAGATGCTGTAAAAAGCTCATGCCAAATGGGCAAGCCAAAATGGCACTTGCTTCACAAACATCATTTCTGTCCAGAAACTTAGAATAATTTTGGTGGTCAAATGGATCAATGAAATGATGCCAAAATGGGTTGAGATATGTTTTATGGGTATAAGAATTATCTGGTAATTTATCAGGATTTTTGAAGCAACACAAAATGCACTTGCTTCACAACCTGAAAATATTGCCAGAATCAAAGATTTGCTCCTATGCTCACATAGTTGATTGGATGGGGCCGCAAATGGGTGGAAGGGGTTAATATGAGCACATTAAAAAGTGTGTGCAAAATTTCAACTCATTTGGGTACTCCTAGCTGGTACTTCCTTCACAAAGCTTTCCGTTTGACATAAACTTTGAAAAATCATTGAGGAAGATTGGCTAGGCAAATAAAGTTGAACTTGTGCAAGAGGCAATTATTTGGACGTATAAACATGCCCAAAAAGGTTGGGAGCCACTAGGAAAAATATAAATGACACTTCCTTCACAAAGTGCCATTTAGGGCAAAATAGAAAAAGGAATATTAGGGAATTATTTTTGAACATGGCAATGAAAAGTTTTGCCATGTTTGATCAAGATATGACCCAAGCAATTTATGAGAATTATTTGGGAATTTTTGGAGTGATGGAAATATAGATTGCTTCACAACCTAGGGCAATTTGAGTTATTCCTTTAATAGAAAAGGAATATTCTTAATAAAAGGAATATTGGGATTTGGTCCAAGGTGGAAATGGAAAGGTCTAGGGAAGGGTTTGGATATGACAAGCCACTCTGGAAGCAAAGAAGAGGTCATCTTCTTCAGTTTCCAGACCACAAAGCCATGGAAAAAGAAAACTCACGCAAAAACATTGGAAAAACAAAAGAAAAAGAATGGGCCAAAAATCAGGCTGTCACAGAACAATATTTGCTAGACCATGAAAATGATCTGAATCTGCACAAAAGAAATGAAATAGATAAAATCTTCTTCGAATAACGACCTCTGCTTAAACACAATTTGCCTATTGAAACTCTAGGAGGCCCTCTTCCACCTAAAGGTGATCCTGTGTTTGAATTAAAACAATTACCAGACACTTTGAAATGTGCTTATCTTGATGAGAAAAGATATATCCTGATATTATTAATGCTAATCTTTCAGAACATGAAGAAGAAAGATTATTAAAGGTTCTAAAGAAGCTCCAAGCTGCCATTGGATATATTCTTGATGATTTAAAGGGCATTAGTCCCACTCTCTGTCAGTGATACGTCTCCAACATATCTATAATTTTTGATGTATTCATGCCATGTTTATAATATTTCTACATGATTTTGGTATGATTTGGTTAGAACTAACCCAGACTGACGTTGTTTTCAGCAGAACTACCGTGATGTTGTTTTTTGTGCAGAAATAGAAGTTCTTGAAATGCGCTGAATCAACGGAGATTTTTTTTGGAAAATATAAAAAATACTGGAATGAAAAGTTACCGGAGGGGAGTCTCGTGGGCCCCACGAGGGTGGAGGGTGCCCCCACCCCCTTGGGGCGCGCCCCTGCCTCGTGGACTCTCCGTGGGCTCCTCTAATGTGAGACCGACGCCAAACCCTCCTATAAATCCCCAAACTTCCAGAAAGAAACCTAGATCGGGAGTTCCACCGCCACAAGCCTCTATAGCCACCAAAAACCAATCAGGACCCTATTTCGGCACCCTACTGGAGGGGGGGGGGATTATCACCGATGGCCATCTTCATCATCCCGGCGCTCTCCATGACAAAGAGGGAGTAGTTCACCCTCGGGGTTGTGTACCAGTAGCTATGTGTTTGATCTCTCTCTCCCTCTCTCTCTCTCTCTCGTGTTCTTGATTTGGCACAATCTTGATGTACCGTGAGCTTTGCTATTATAGTTGGATCTTATGATGTTTCTCCCCCTCTACCTTCTTGTAATGGATTGAGTTTTCCCTTTGAAGTCATCTTATCAGATTGAGTCTTTAAGGATTTGAGAACACTTGATGTATGTCATGCATGGGATACCCGTGGTGTCAATGGGGTATTCTATTGATCCACTTGATATATGTTTTGGTGATCAACTTGCGGGTTCCATGACCTTGGCAATCTATGCATAGGGGTTGGCACACGTTTTCGTCTTGACTCTCTGGTAGAAACTTTGGGGCACTCTTTGAAGTACTTTGTGTTAGTTTGAATAGATGAATGTGAGATTGTGTGATGCATATCGTATAATCAAACCCGCGGATACTTGTGGTGACATTGGAGTATCTAGGTGACATTAGGGTTTTGGTTGATGTGTGTCTTAAGGTGTTATTTTACTATGAACTCTAGGGCTGTTTGTGACACTTATAGGAATAGCCCAATGGATTTATCGGAAAGAATAACTTTAAGGTGGTTTCGTACCCTATAATAATCTCTTCGTTTGTTCTCCGCTATTAGTGACTTTGGAGTGACTCTTTGTTGCACGTTGAGGGATTGTTATATGATCCAATCATGTTATTATTGTTGAGAGAACTTGCACTAGTGAAAGTATGAACCCTAGGCCTTGTTTCGAAGCATTGCAATACCGTTTTCGCTCACTTTTGTTACATTCTAACTTGCTGTTTTTATATTTCCAGATTATAAAAACCTATATCTACCATCCATATTGCACTTGTATCACCATCTCTTCTCCGAACTAGTGCACCTATACAATTTACCATTGTATTGGGTGTGTTGGGGACACAAGAGACTCTTTGTTATTTGGTTGCAGGGTTGTTTGAGAGAGACCATCTTCATCCTATGCCTCCCATGGATTGATAAACCTTAGGTCATCCACTTGAGGGAAATTTGCTACTGTCCTACAAACCTTTGTACTTGGGGGCCCAACAACGTCTACAAGAAGAAGGTTGCGTAGTAGACATATGCCTTTCGGTTTATGCAATGCACCTGCTACCTTTCAGAGATGTACGACTGCTATATTCTCTGATATTTGTGAAAATATTGTTGAGGTTTTCATGGATGATTTTTCCATTTACGGAACTTCTTTTGATGATTGCTTAAGCAATCCTGATCGAGTTTTGCAGAGATGTGAGCAAACTAATCTTGTCTTTAATTGGGAGAAGTGCCACTTTATGGTTAATGAAGGTATTGTCTTGGGACATATTCAGAATGAGGTATTGAGGTGGATAAAGCTAAAGTTGATGGAATTGAGAAAATGCCATGTCGTAAAGATATCAAAGGTATTCGTAGTTTCCTAGGTCATGCTGGTTTCTATAGGAGGTTTATTAAAGACTTCTCTAAGATTTCTAGGCCTCTTACAAATGTTTTACAAAAGGATATTCCATTTGTTTTTGATGATGATTGTGTAGAAGCCTTTGAAACACTTAAGAAAACCTTAATTTCTACACCTATTGTTCAACCACATGATTGGAATTTGCCTTTTCAAATTATGTGTGATGCTAGTGATTATGCTGTTGGTGCTGCTCTACATCAAAGAGTTGATAAGAAACTAAATGTTATTCATTATGCTAGGAAAATTCTAGACAGTGCCCAAAGCAATTATGCTACTATTGGAAAGGAATTCTTAGCAGTGGTGTTTGCTTGTGATAAATTTAGATCTTACATTGTTGATTCTAAAGTTGCTATTCACACTGATCGTGCTGCTATAAAATATCTTATGGAAAAGAAAGATGCTAAACCTAGACTCATTAGGTGGGTTCTCTTGCTACAAGAATTTGACTTACATATCACTGATAGAAAGGGAGCTGAGAACCTCGTGGCTGATAACTTGTCTAGGCTAGAAAATAATCTTGATGACCCACAACCTATTAATGATAGTTTTCCTATGAACAATTAGCTGCAATAAATGTTTCTCATAACACTCCTGGGTATACTAATTATGCTAATTACATTGTTGCTAAATATATACCACCTAGTTCCACATACCAACAAAAGAGAAAATTCTTCTATGACTTAAGACATTACTTTTGGGATGATCCACATCTTTATAAACAAGGAGTAGATGGTATTATTAGATGTTGTGTACCTGAGCATGAACAGGGAAAAATCCTACGGAAATTTCACTCTGAAGCTTATGGAGGGCATCATGCGGGAGATAGAACTGCTCACAAGGTATTGTAATCTGGTTTTTATTGGCCTACTCTCTTCAAGGATGCCCGTAAGTTTGTTTTATCTTGTGATGAATGTCAAAGAATTGGCAATATTGGTAAGCGTCAGGAAATGCCTATGAATTATTCTCTTGCTCTTGAACCATTTGATTTTTGGGGTTTTGATTACATTGGACCTTTTCCTTCCTCTAATGGCTATACACATATTTTGGTTGATGTTGATTATGTTACTAAGTGGGTAGAAGCTATTCCAACAAGTAGTGCTGATCATAAAACCTCTATTAAAATGCTTAAGGAAGTCATTTTCCCAAGGTTTGGAGTCCCTAGATATTTAATGACTGATGGTGGTTCACATTTTATTCATGGCGCTTTCCGTAAAATGGTTGCTAAATATGATGTTAACCACAGAATTGAATCACCCTATCATCCTCAGTCTAGTCATCTTGAACTTAGCAATGGATAAATAAAGTTAATATTACAAAAAACTGTCAATAGGTCCCGAAAGAATTGGTCTAAAAAATTAGATGATGCACTTTGGGCTTATAGAACAGCATATAAAAATCCCATGGGTATGTCTCCTTATAAAAGGGTTTATGGAAAAGCTTTTCATTTGGCTCTTGAGTTAGAGCATCACTACATGAATCAACTACTTTGCCATCAGCCACGGCGGACGGCAAAGGCACGGATGGCGGACGGCACAAGTGGACGGCAACGTACGGGACGGCAAAGAGCTACATTACCGTCCGCTTCGGGCGGCTGACGGCAAAGGGTCCTTTGCCATCAGCTGCCGACGGCAAAGAATACTGACAGCAATAATTGCGCTGTTACTCCGTTAGGTGGTTAACGGCAAGCCTTTGCCATCGGCCGCTGACGGCAAACATCGGAAGGCCTTTGTCATCCACTGCTGTAGGCAAAGTTTTTTTTTCTCTTTGCCGTCAGCCACTGTTGGCAAACTGACCAAATAGGTCAGCCTCCCAGGAAGAACAGTTGCCTGCCACGTGGCCTCTTTGCCGTCCACTACTAATGGCCTTTTGGGTAGAAAGCGTCCAAATACTGTCATAATTGCGTCATAGCATTCTCTGCCCAAGTTGAACTGAGCCTTCAAAGCCATTACTTGTGAGATGGCATCCAACTGACAAAGCTCAGTGTGCTCGTGGAGCGGACGGTTTGAAGACTCCAACATTTCATTGAAGGCCTTTGCAGATTCCTCCATCTCCTCGTCCGAATCCCGAGCATCATCATAGTCTTGCACCATGTTTTCCATCTCGGTACCATGCTCGTCGGTACGACGATGATCCACCTCAGCTCGGTCACGTTGGGAAGACTCACCATGAAATGTCCACACCATATAATCAGGCGTAAAACCATTCTTCTGCAGGTGTTTACCCATTTCAGCCTCTGTCCTTTTTTCCCAATTGCCGCATCGGAAACAGGGGCTCCAAGTTTTCCTCTGGCCATTTGCAGATGCGGCTTGCACAAACCCCTTGGTTTTTGTGAACCATTCAGCGCTCCATTTGTTCTGACCAGTGTGACCGGTATACATCCACGCACGATCACTCATCTTGACTTTCAGAGCTACTGGACACACACCAATTATATATATAATTCACCATGTATATATTCATCAGTTGATCTACTTTATCAATTTTATTACGTCCATGCAACCTACACTCTAATAGGTAATGACAGGTCCTAATCCCACCCGAGTATGTGTAGATTGGGTTCATTTTCCCAAGCTATGCTCCGGATCCGACGCAAAATTTTGGCATCACCTCCCCACTGTTCTCCTGATACACGTCTCTGCAATAAACAGAGAGGATGTGTACCCGAAGAACAACAGGGGAGGCTCTGACGAAATTTATGCGTCGGATCCGGAGCAAAGCATATGGGAAAACGAACCCAATCTACACATACTCGGGCTGTCCATGGATAGCGTTGGACAATTCGAAAGAATCAAGGTTATAAATATGCAAATGCATGCATATTTATAACTATGATGCTTTCGAATGGGAGACACATATTGGTTACGCATACTGATGATTCAAGACACATATATAGCTAGCTACCAAATTTCATGTCATTTGTGCAAATAATTAATGGGGGAGAAGGACATGTCATTTGTGCTCACCCACGAACGAAGGGGCAGAGCTCGTCAAATGCACGGCGAGGTCGTCGAACACCAAACCTCGCAGCGATGAAACAACTGCACATCTAAATCTACCCGATCAACACAATTATATATGATGTTTTTCATAACAAAATCGAAAAATATATGACCTAACTAAAAATTCACAAATATATAACCCCGTCGGCCTCTGGAAGGCCAAAGAGCACCTTTTCGGGAGGTTTAGGGGGTCGGGGTGTCATGTCGGTGTCGGGGTGCTGTTTCGGGGTCAGGGTGTCGTGTCGGGGTCGGGGTGTGGTGTCGTGGTCTGTGTGTCGGGGTGTGGTGTCGGGGTCGAGGTGTCGGGGTCAGGGTGTCGGGGTCAGGTGTCGGGGTGTGGTGTCGGGGTCGGGGTCAGTGGTCGGGGTGTTTCCTTCTATCATTCTTCTTCTTTCCTTCTCTTCTTCTTCTTTTTTCTTCTTCTTTCCTTTCTTCTTCTTCTATCCTTCTTCTTCTTTCCTTTCTTCTTCTTCTTCTTCTTCTTCTTCTTCTTCTTCTTCTTTCCTTTCTTCTTCTTTCCTTTCTTCTTCTTCTTCTTCTTTTTTCATCTTTTTTCTACTTCTTTTCTTTTCTTCTATTCTTCTTCTTCTACTTCTTCTACTTCTTTTCTTCTTCTTCTTTTTCATATTTTTTCTACTTCTTTTCTTTTCTTCTTTTTCATCTTTTTTCCACTTCTTCTTCTTTTCTTCTACATATTCTTTTTTCTAACACTATCATTAAATTTTCTTCTTTTCTAACACTAAATCTAACACTAATACTAAACACTAACAATTAAACAAGAATTAAACAGCAAAAAAAGAAAAACAGAAAAAAAAACTCACCGGAGCAGGGGGCGACGCTGGCGCCGGGGTGGTGGGTGGGTGGGGGGGGGGGGCGGTGGGGCTCCGGGGCAGTGGGATGGCCGGGCGGCGGGGGCGGGGGCGGCGCCGGGCGGGAGGGGCGGGGGAGGGGGCGGGGGCGGGAGGGGCGGGGGCAGCGCCGGGCGGCGGGGCGGTGGGGGCGGTGGCGGGTAGGGGAGGTGGTGGGGGCGGCGGCGACGCCGGGCGGCGGGGGGCGGTGGCGGGGGCGGCGAGGGCGGGGCGGCGCCGGGCGGCGGGGGCGAGGGCGGCGGGGGCGGGGGCGGAGGAGGTCGAGGGAGAGAGATGAGTAACGGGTAGGGGAGGGGGCTCGGTCGTTAGTTAGGTTAGTTAGGGTAGCCTTTGCCGTCCGCCCTCCTTTGCCGTCCGCTTTTGTTCATATTTGCCATCTGCGGCGGACGGCAAAGCGGGGGGATGTTAAGTATTTTTTAACCAGCTCCTCAGTGGGCCCCCCTCCCTCTTTGCCGTCTGCTAGCGGACGGCAAGGATTCTTTGCCGTCAGCTAGCAGGAGGCAAAGAACAGGCTGATGGCAAAGGCTTTCTTTGCCATCAGCCAGTTCTTTGCCGTCTGCTTTCGGGTAGCTGATGGCAAAGAGCTTCTTTGCCGTCTGCTAGCTGACGGCAAAGAGCTGGCAGATGGCAAAGTAGCTGATTCCAGTAGTGCATAAAGCATATTGGCAATTAAAGAACTCAACTATGATTTCAAACTTGCCAGTGAAAAGAGGTTATTTGATATTATCTCACTAGATGAATGGAGAACCCAAGCCTATGAAAATGCCAAGTTATTTAAAGAAAAAAAAATAAAAGATGACATGATAAGACAATCCAAAAGCGCGAGTTTAAAGTTGGAGAATATGTTCTTTTGTACAACGCTCATTTCAGATTCTTTGCAGGCAAACTTCTCTCCAAATGGGAAGGACCATATGTTATCGATGAGGTTTATCGATCTGGAGCCATCAAAATAAATAATGCCGAAGGTTGTTAACGGGCAAAGAATAAAAAATTATATCTGAGGCACACCCATTAATGTTGAAAGGAATATTATCCAAACTATGACACCGGAAGAACACATAACGGATACCTTCCTGAATACTCCAGAATCATGAAAAAAAGAGGAGGTACGTGATACGGTAAGTAAACGGACTCCGAAAAATCCGCAAATATATTTTTTGTCAGTTTTGGAATATATTAAAAATTAGGAAAATAAGAAACAACCAGGAAGGTAGCCCTTGTGGGCACAAGACACCAGGGTGCGCCTAGTTTGCCAGGCGCGCCTAGCTTGCCAGGCGCGCCCAGGTGGGTTGTGCCAACCTCGGGTACCTTCTGAACTCCGTTCTTCTTCCGTTTGCTTGTTTCCCAAGATAAAAATCTTTATATACCCCCCGAACCTATTGACCACCGTATCACGGAGAAATCTTCTATTTTCATTTCCGCTATTTTCTGACAGATCTAATTCACCATGGCCGCTTCGAGCTCCATGATACGTCTCCAACGTATCTATAATTTTTGATTGTTCCATGCTATTATATTGCCTGTTTTGGATGTTTATGGGCTTTACTTTATAGTTTTATATCATTTTTGGGACTAACCTACTAAATGGAGGCCCAACCCGAATTGCTGTTTTTTTGCCTATTTTAGTGTTTCGAAGAAAAAGAATATCAAACAGAGTCCAAACGGAATGAAACCTTCGGAAGCGATCTTTTTGGAACAAATGTGATCCAGGGGACTTGGAGTGGACGTCAAGCAACAGAGGAGGTGGCCACGAGGGTACCCGGCGCGCCCCCTACAGGTGGGGGCGCCCCCGACCCTCGTGGTTCCCTCGAGCATCCACCGACCTACTTCTTCCTCCTATATATACCCACATACCTTGAAACCATCGAGGAGCACCACGAAAAACTATTTCCACCGCCGCAACCTTCTGTATCCGCGAGATCCCATATTGGAGCCTTCGCCGGCACTCCGTCGGAGGGGGAATCGACCACGGAGGGCCTCTACATCATCTCCAAGGCCTCTCCGATGAGTTGTGAGTAGTTTACCACAGACCTTCGGGTCCATAGTTATTAGCTAGATGGGTTCTTCTCTCTCTTTGAATCTGAATACAAAGTTCTCCCCGATCTTCTTGGAGATCTATTCGATGTAACTCTTTTTGCGGTGTGTTTGTCGAGATCCGATGAATTGTGGGTTTATGATCAAGTTTATCTATGAGAAATATTTGAATCTCCTCTGAATTCTTTTATGTGTGATTAGTTATCTTTGCAAGTCTCTTTGAATTATCAGTTTGGTTTGGCCTACTAGATTGATATTTCTTAAAATGGGAGAGCTTTGGGTTCAATCTTGCGGTGTCCTTTCGCAGTGACAGCAGGGGCAGCAAGGCACGTATTGTATTTTTGCCATCAAGGATAAAAAGATGGCGTTTATATCATATTGCATGAGTTTATCCCTCTACATCATGTCATCTTTCTTAATGCGTTACTCCGTTCTTTATGAACTTAATACTCTAGATGCATGCAGGATAGCGGTTGATGTGGGGAGTAATAGTAGTAGATGTAGGCAGGAGTCGGTCTACTTGTCACGGACGTGATGCCTATATACATGATCATGCCTATATAATCTCATAATTATTTGCTTTTCTATCAATTGCTCGACAGTAATTTGTTCAGCCACCGTAATACTTATGCTATCTTGAGAGAAGCCACTAGTGAAACCTATGGCCCCCGGGTCTATCTTTTATCATATAAGTTTACCATCTACTTTTATTTGCATCTTTACTTTTCCAATCTATATCATAAAATACCAAAAATATATTTATCTTATCATATTTTCTCTATCAGATCTCACTTTCGCAAGTGGCCGTGAAGGGATTGACAACCCCTTTATTGCGTTGGTTGCGAGGTTCTTGTTTGTTTGTGTAGGTGCTTGGGACTTTTGAGGAGCCTCCTACTGGATTGATACCTTGGTTCTCAAAAACTGAGGGAAATACTTACGCTACTTTGCTGCATCACCCTTTCCTCTTCAAGGAAAACCAACACAAGCTCAAGACATAGCAAGAAGGATTTCTGGCACCGTTGCCGGGGAGGTCTTCGCTCAAGTCAAGACATACCAAGTACCCATCACAAACTCATCTCCCTCGCATTACATTATTTGCCATTTGCCTCTCGTTTTCCTCTCCCCCACTTCACCCTTGCCGTTTTATTCACCCTCTCTTTCCCAATTTCCTCTCTCTTTCGCTTGCCTTTTGTGTGCTCATCGCCGTGGCTAGTCCTCCTATTATCGTTAATACTCCCGATCATGAAGTTCTCAATTTTAAACAAAGGGAGGGAGAAAATTTATAGGATGCTTGTCATAGAATTTGCAATACTCAAAATAGATCTACTAGGAAGCAATCTACTTCCGTTCTTCTTTGCAATTTTTATGTAGGCATTACTCCTTGGAATAGATATATTCTTGATACCATTACCGGAGGAAATTTCTTGGGTGGCCATACTTTTGATGCTTATAATGCCATGTTAGATTTGTTTGGTCCACCCCCTCTTTTGGTTAATGGAACTGTTTTAACTTTGGAACATGTGATGCAAAGGCTTGAAATTATTGAAAATAAAGTTGCCACTGTTGAGTTAATTGCAAATTTGGATAAAAAGATCCATAATCAAATTACCCAATATGGATATAGGGTTGGAGTTACCTTGAAATTTTAAAGAAAAAGAACCTATAGTTAATGAAAGAATAGATTTAGATTCTACAAGAATTGGTAAACTGGAGGACATTATCACCAACTTAGGGTCTGCCTTTTCATCTGTGAAAAATACCCCAACTCCCCCTACCAAAATTGCCAAGGTCATGTATGCTCCTAAAAATAAGGGTGAATCTTCTAGTAAAGGAAGTGCCGATCTCAAATCAATAAGTGTTCATCCCAATTTTCTCGCTATCATTAAGGAACCTTTTGCTACAAACGAACTTCTTGATTTCTTGACTAGGAGTTTAATCATTGCTAAAAATAAAGAAACACCTAAGGATTATAAGTGCTCTATTGAAGAATTGAGTGCCAAAGATGGCACTACTTAGATCTATCCTCGCTTTTGTGCCTAGCTTGGGGCGTTAAACAATAATGCTAGTTGGGAGGCAAACCAATTTTATTTTTGTTTTTCTATTTTTGCTTCTGTTTAGTAATAAATATTTCACCTAGCTTCTGTTTAGATGCGTTTTCATGTTTTAATTAGTGTTTGTGTCAAGTAGAACCTATAGGATAACCTACGATGATAGTTAATTTGATTCTGCTAAAAAACAGAAACTTTGCACGCACAAAAATAATTTTAGTAATTCACAGAAACGTGCTTTTGCGTTGATTCGTTTTGCTGTAGATCAATAGACAAATTTCCCAGGACTTCCTATTTTGGTAGGTTTTTTAAAGTTCCAGAAGTATTCGAGAGTTACAGATTTCTACAAACTGTTCTGTTTTTGACCGATTCTGTTTTTCGTGTGTTGTTTGCTTATTTGGATGCATCTATGGCTAGTATGTAGGGTATGAACCATAGAGAAGTTGGAATACAGTAGGTTTAACACCAATATAAATAAATAACGAGTTCATTACAGTACCTTATGTGGTGGTTTTTCTTTCTTGCACTAACGGAGCTTATGAGATTTCCTGTTGAGTTTTGTGTTGTGAAGTTTTCAAGTTTTGGATAAAGATTTGATGGACTATGGAATAAGGAGTGGCAAGAGCCTAAGCTTGGGGATGCCCATGGCACCCCAAGATATTCAAGGATAACCAAAAGCCTAAGCTTGGGGATGCCCTGGAAGGCATCCCCTCTTTCATCTTCGTCTATCGGTAACTTTACTTGGAGCTATATTTTTATTAGCCACATGATATGTGTTTTGCTTGGAGCATCTTATATGATATTAGTCTTTGCTTTTTAGTTTGCCACAATCATCCTTGCTGTACACACCTTTTGAGATAATCCCACTTGATTGGAATTTATTAGAATACTCTATGTGCTTCACTTATATCTTTTGAGCTAGATAGTTTTGCTCTAGTACTTCACTTATATCTTTTAGACCACGGCGGTGGCTTAATTTTGAAGAAATTGTTATTCTCTCATGCTTCATTTATATTATTTTGAGAGTATCTTTGAACAGCATGGTATTTGCTATGGTTATAAAATTGGTCCTAGAATGATGGGCATCCAGGTTGGGTATAATAAAAACTATCATAGGAAGTGAAATTGGATGCTATGATCAATTTGATACTTGATACTTGTTTTGAGATATGGAGGTGGTGATATTAGAGTCATGCTAGTTGGGTAATTATGAATTTAAAGAATGCTTGTGTTGAAGTTGGCAAGTCCCGTAGCATGCACGTATGGTAACCGTTGTGTAACAAATTTGAAATATGAGGTGTTCTTAGATTGTCATCCTTATGAGTGGCGGTAGGGGACAAGCGATGGTCTTTTCCTACCAAACTATCCCCCTAGGAGCATGCGCATAGTGCTTGGTTTTTGATGACTTGCAGATTTTTGCAATAAGTATATGAGTTCTTTATTACTAATGTTGAGTCCATGGATTATACACACTCTTACCCTTACATCATTGCTAGTCTCTTCTGTACCGTGCATTGCCCTTTCTCACCTTGAGAGTTGGTGCAAACTTTGCCGGTGCATCCAAACCCCGTGATACGATACACTCTATCACACATAAACCTCCTTATATCTTCCTCAAAACAGCCACCATACCTACCTATTATGGCATTTCCATAGCCATTCCGAGATATATTGCCATGCAACTTTCCACCATTTCGTTCATCATCATGGAACGCTTCATCATTGTCATATTGCCTTGCATGATCTTGAAGTTGACATCGTATTTGTGGCAAAGCCACCATGCATAATTTTTCATACATGTCACTCTTGATTCATTGCCCATCTCGGTACACCGCCAGAGGCATTCATATAGAGTCATATCTTGTTCTAGTATTGAGTTGTAATTCATGAGTTGTAAATAAATAGAAGTGTGATGGTCATCATTATTAGAGCATTGTCCCCAAATAAAAAAAAGAAAGGCCAAAAGAGAAAAGAAGGCCCAAAAAAAGGAGGGCAATGTTACTATCCTTTTCCACACTTGTGCTTCAAAGTAGCACCATGTTATTCATATAGAAAGTCTTCTATGTTGTCACTTTCATATACTAGTGGGAATTTTTCATTATAGAACTTGTCTTGTATATTCCTACGATGGACTTCCTCAAATTCCCTAGGTCTTCGTGAGCAAGCAAGTTGGATGCACACCCATTTAGTTTCTTTTGTTGAGCTTTCATATATTTATAGCTCTAGTGCATCTGTTGCATGGCAATCCCTACTCCTCATGTTGACATCAATTGATGGGCATCTCCATAGCCCGTTGATTAGCCTCGTTAACATGAGATTTTCTTCCTTTTTGTCTTATCCACACAACCTCCATCATCATATTCTATTCCATCCATAGTGCTATATCCATGGCTCACGCTCATGTATTGCGTGAAAGTTGAAAAAAGTTTGAGATTACTAAAGTATGAAACAATTTCTTGGCTTGTCATCGGGGGTGTGCAAGATGAGAGCATTCTTGTGTGACGAAAATGGAAGCATGACCAAACCATATGATTTTGTAGGGATGAACTTTCTTTAGCCATGTTATTTTGAGAAGACATGATTGCTTAGTTAGTATGATTGAAGTATTACTATTTCTTATGTCAATATGAAATTTTATTTTGAATCATTTGGATCTGAAAATTCGTGCCACAATAAAGAAAATTATATTGAGAATTATGCCAGGTAGCATTCCACATCAAAAATTCTGTTTTTATCATTTACCTACTCGAGGACGAGCAGGAATTAAGCTTGGAGATGCTTGATACGTCTCCAACGTATCTATAATTTTTGATTGTTCCATGCTATTATATTACCCGTTTTGGATGTTTATGGGCTTTACTTTACACTTTTATATCGTTTTTGGGACTAACCTACTAACCGGAGGCCCAGCCTGAATTGCTGTTTTATTTGCCTATTTCAGTGTTTCGAAGAAAAAGAATATCAAACGGAGTCCAAACGGAATGAAACCTTCGGAAGCTATCTTTTTGGAACAAACATGATCCAGGGGACTTGGAGTGGACGTCAAGAAATAGAGGAGGCGGCCACGAGGGTGCCCGGCGTGCCCCCTATAGGTGGGAGCACACCCCACCCTCGTGGGCCCCTTGAGCATCCAACGACCTACTTCTTCCTCCTATATATACCCACGTACCCTGAAACCATCGAG
Source organism: Triticum aestivum (assembly GCF_018294505.1). Taxonomy (NCBI): domain Eukaryota; kingdom Viridiplantae; phylum Streptophyta; class Magnoliopsida; order Poales; family Poaceae; genus Triticum; species Triticum aestivum. Next base: position 69,121,645 of record NC_057795.1, read on the forward strand.
GAGCACCACGAAAAACTATTTCCACCACCGCAACCTTCTGTATCCGCGAGATCCCATCTTGGAGCCTTCGCCGGCGCTCCGCTGGAGGGGGAATCGACCATGGAGGGCCTCTACATCATCTCCAAGGCCTCTCCGATGAGTTGTGAGTAGTTTACCATAGACCTTCGGGTCCATAGTTATTAGCTAGATGGCTTCTTCTCTCTATTTGAATCTCAATAAAAAGTTCTCCTCGATCTTCTTGGAGATCTATTCGATGTAACTCTTTTTGCGGTGTGTTTGTCGAGATCCGATGAATTGTGGGTTTATGATCAAGTATATCTATGAGAAATATTTGAATCTCCTCTGAATTCTTTTATGTGTGATTAGTTATCTTTGCAAGTCTCTTCAAATTATCAGTTTGGTTTGGCCTACTAGATTGATCTTTGTTGCAATGGGATAAGTGCTTAGCTTTGGGTTCAATCTTGTGGTGTCCTTTCCTAGTGACAGCAGGGGCAGCAAGGCACGTATTGTATTGTTGCCATCGAGGATAAAAATATGGGGTTTATATCATATTGCATGAGTTTATCCCTCTACATCATGTCATCTTTCTTAATGCGTTACTCCGTTCTTTATGAACTTAATACTCTAGATGCATGCTGGATAGCGGTCGATGTGTGGAGTAATAGTAGTAGATGCCTACAGGAGTCGGTCTACTTATCACGGACGTGATGCCTAGATACATGATCATGCCTAGATAATCTCATAATTATTCGCTTTTCTATCAATTGCTCGACAGTAATTTGTTCACCCACCGTAATACTTATGCTATCTTGAGAGAAGCCACTAGTGAAACCTACGACCCCCGGATCTATCTTTTATCATATAAGTTTACCATCTACTTTTATATGCATCTTTACTTTTCCAATCTATATCATAAAATACCAAAAATATATTTATCTTATGATATTACCTCTATCAGATCTCACTTTCGCAAGTGGCCGTGAAGGGATTGACAACCCCTTTATTGCGTTGGTTGCGAGGTTCTTGTTTGTTTGTGTAGGTGCGTGGGACTTCTGAGGAGCCTCCTACTGGATTGATACCTTGGTTTTCAAAATCTGAGAGAAATACTTACGCTACTTTGTTGTATCACCCTTTCCACTTCAAGGAAAACCAATGCAAGCTCAAGACGTTGCACTCTTCCAAGGACAAGTTCTTCGAGAACATCATCAACCCATATCAGCGGGAGGTGATGTAGCACCCTCAAGCTATCGAGATGAGCGAGGTGGTGCTCCACATTCGCGATGTGAAAGGCCCCAAAGGGACGGGATCCGTGGAGGCTAGGCTTGAAGCTATGGAGCAGGAGGTCTTCCGGTGCAAGGGGATGGTGGAACATGGACTCAATGCCAATAACCTCATGATCGCGGATTACACCCATGATCTCAAGGTGGATGGCAAGTCCATGAAGGACATCATCTTCACCTTCAACGAGCAAATCAACTTTCTCCAAAGCCTGATCTACGATCTCCAAAACCAAGTATTTGAATATGAGGCAAGGTTTAAAGGTATGAGTTTGGCTGCCAGTTGCAGGACCCACGAGACTCACTCCTTCTCTTATGATGGTGAGCCCCTACCATGGAAACCTGAGGATAAGATTGCTACCAGTTCATCACCACCACCTCCGTCCTCATCACCCAAGGAGACTTGAGTATCGAGTATGCGCACTCCCCAGCCAAGCTTGGGGGAGGTGCCCCGGTATTGTATCACGTCCACCATCTTCTACCTTAACTTATCTTAGTTTGATCCATAGTTATATTTTTCTTTAGATGAATAAAAGTTTAGTTCGATCATCTCTTTTCGGGTGTTTGCTTAGTGATACATCCTTGTAATCGTGTGCGAGATATATAAGAAAGTTTAGTTTGAGTTCTGTTCTCTTTACTTCCATTTTCAATAAAAAGGAAGGAAATAAATGAAAAAGATCATATGGTAATCTTATGGTAAGTAATGACACCACATAAGGAAGAGTATAAGTAGAAAATTTTATTAGAGATTAACAAACATAGCATTGGTCAATGATGCAATTCATGAAAGAATTAATAAGGGAAGAGAAGATTCACATGCAAATATACTATCTTGGACATCTTTTGTGATTGTGAGCCCCCATCAAAATATTATATGCCAAAATTGTTGACGTTGGACAAGGAAGACAACGTAATGATTTATGTTCGTTCATATTCACATAAAAGTTATATTGTCATAGATCCTACTTGTGCACATCTTTGCTAGCCAAACATTCCGCACTAAGTAAAGATACTACTTGTGCATCCAAAAACCCTTAAACGCACATCTTATTTTGAGAGTCCACCATACCTACCTATGGATTGAGTAAGATCCTTCAAGTAAGTTGTCATCGGTGCAATAAGGCAATAAAAACTGCTTCTAAAAGTGTTGGCTTATTTAGTGTAAGAGAAAATTGAGCGTTGTACGAACTTGTGATGGCAAAGAATAAAAGCGACAGACTGCAAAATAAAGGTTGCTATCATAAGGGGCAATATAACGTGGCGTTCTTTTGCACTAAGAGATTGAGCATACAAACGAAAAGCGCGTGGCAACCTCTGCTTCCCTCTGCGAAGGGCCTATTTTTTACTTTTATGTACTTACTTTTATGCAAGAGTCAAATTATTTCCCTCTACTCCTTTTTATTTTCTCTTTTGGCAAGCATCATGTGGTGAGGAAACATCTAGGCACATATATCTAGTTGGATATGGATGGCATGAGTTATTATTGTTGACATCACCCTTGAGGTGAATACGTTGGGAGGCGAAACTATAAGCCCCTATCTTTCTATGTTCCGGTTGAAACTTTTTGTTCATGTCTATGCGGTGAGTGTTAGCAATCATAGAAGACTATATGATGGTTGAGTATGTGGACTTGCCAAAAGGCTCCGATATGTGACCCTTCCCTGAAAAGATGATGAATTGTAGTTGCAAAGTTGACTGAGAACATAATTTGTTAGTTTTCAATAGAGTTTATGCTTTATACTCCGATGTTGTGATGAATTGTTACTTATTCATGAGAAGTTATATGATAAAAGTTTTATGATAAAAATTCTATGATAAAGTTTTATGTTAAAGCTTGTTGCTGTTATAATAATATACATGATGCTTCTATGTCCGTATTTTGTTTTTCTCGACACCTCTCTCTCTAAGCATGTGGAAATGTTTTTCAATTTTGGTTTTCGCTTGAGGACAAGCGAGGTCTAAGCTTCAGGGAGTTGATACGTCCATTTTGCATCATGTTTTCGTACTGTAATTTATAATGTTTTTATGCATAATAATGCTTTTTGGAGTAATTCTAATGCATTTTCTCTCATAATATGCAAGGTTCACACAAAGAGGGGGAATACCGGCAGCTGGAATTCTGGACCTGAAAAAGCTACGCGAGCCCCCTATTTTTCACAACTCCAAATGAGATGAAACTTCACAAGGATTTTTTATGGAATAAATAAGAATTATTGGAGCAAATAACCACCAGAGGGGGCCCACCAGGTGGGTACAACCCATCTGGGCGTGCCAGGGAGCCCAGGCGCGCCCTGGTGGGTTGTGCCCTCCTCGGCCCACCTTCGGTGCCCATCTTCTGGTATATAAGTAATTTTGACCTAGAAAAAACAAGAAAGGACTTTGTGGACTAAGCGTCGCCGTCTTGAGACAGAACTTGGGAAGGAGCACTTTTGCCCTTTGGCGGAGCGATTCCGCCAGGGGAACTTCTCTCCCGGAGGGGGAAATCATCGTCATCAAAATCACCAACAACTCTCCCATCTTGGGGAGGGCAATCTCCATCACCATCTTCAACAACACCATCCTCAAACCCTAGTTCATCTCTTGTGTTCAATCTTTGTACCGGAACTATAGATTGGTACTTGTGGGTGACTAGTAGTGTGAATACATCTTGTAGTTGATTACTATAGAGTTTATTTGGTGGAAGATTGTATGTTCAGATCCATTATGCTATTTAATACCCCTCTAATCATGAGCATGATTATTATTTGTGAGTAGCTACTTTTGTTCTTGAGGTCACGGGAGAAATCTTGTTGCAAGTAATCATGTGAACTTGATATGTGTTCGATATTTTGATGGTATGTATGTTGTGATTCCCTTAGTGGTGTCATGTGAATGTTGACTACATGACACTTCACCATACTTGGGACTCAGGAAATGCATTGCGGAGTAGTTATTAGATGATGGGCTGCGAGAGTGACAGAAGGTTAAACCCTAGTTTATGTGCTATTCCGTAAGGGGCTGATTTGGATCCAAAAGTTTAATGCCATTGTTAGATTTATTCTTAATACTTTTCTCATAGTTGCGGATGCTTGTGAGGGGATTAATCATGAGTAGGAGGTTTGTTCAAGTAAGAACAACACCTAAGCACCAGTCCACCCACATATTAAATTATCAAAGTAGCGAACACAAATCAAACCAACATTATGAAAGTGACTAGATGAAATTCCCGTGTGCCCTGAAGAACACTTTGCTTATCATAAGAGGCTGTTTTGGCCTGTCCTTTGCCTCAAAAGGATTGGGCTACCTTGCTGCACTTTTGTTATCGTTATCGTTACTTTCTCATTACAAATTACCTTGCTATCAAACTACTCGTTACTTATAATTTTGGTGCTTGCAGACATTACCTTGCTGAAAACCGCTTGTAATTTCCTTGTGCTCCTCATTCGGGTTGACACTCTTACATATAGAAAGGACTACGATTGATCCTCTATACTTGTGGGTGATCAATTACAGCGGCGGAAAAGTATTTTGGTGGATGCTTCTGGTGGTTTTGGAATATTTGAGGATTTATAGAGATGAGAGGGAACTCGGTGGACTCCCGGGGGCCCACAAGCCAGGGGGGCGCCCCCCTAGGGCGCGCCCTGAGGGCTTGTGGAGCCCTTGGGACTCTTATGACCCTCCAAGTTTCATGGGTGTGTTCTGGTCCAAGAAAAATCATCGTGAAAGTTTTATTCCGTTCAGACTCTGTGTGATATTCCTTTTCTGTAAAACTCAAAAACAAGGGAAAAACTGAAACTGGCACTGGGCTCTAGGTTAATAAGTTAGTCCCAAAAATAATATAAAATAGCATATTAATGCATATAAAACTTCCAAAATGGATAATATTATAGCATGGAACAATAAAAAATTATAGATACATTGGAGATGTATCAAGCATGCGCAAGCTTAATTCCTGCTCGTCCTCGAGTAGGTAAATGATAAAACAGAATTTTGATGTGGAATGCTACCTAACATATTTATCCATGTAATTTTCTTTATTGGGGCTTGTATATTTAGATCCATAAGATTCAAAACAAAAGTTTAATATTGACATAAAACAATAATACTTAAACATATTATTAAAACAACCATGTCTTCTCAAAATAACATGGCCAAAGAAAGTTATCTCAAAACCGTGACTTCTCAAAGTTGAAAGTTATCCATCTTCATGCACAACCCCGATGACAAGCCAAGAAATTTTTTCGTACTTTTGATGTTCTCAAACTTTTTCAACTTTCACGCAATACATGAGCGTGAGCCATGGATATAGCACTATAGGTGGAATAGAATATGGTGGTTGTGGTGAAGACAAAAAAGAAGGAGATAGTCTCACATCAAATAGGCGTATTAACGGGCTATGGAGATGCCCATCAATAGATATCAATGTGAGTGAGTAGGGAACGCCATGCAACAGATGCACTAGAGCTATAAGTTTATGGAAGCTCAAAAAGAAACTAAGTGGGTGTGCATCCAACTCACTTGCTCACGAAGACCTAGGGCAATTGAGGAAGCCCATCATTGGAATATACAAGCCAAGTTCTATAATGAAAAATTCCCACTAGTATATGAAAGTGATAACATAGGATACTCTATATCATGAAGATCATGGTGCTACTTTGAAGCACAAGTGTGGAAAAAGGATAGTAGCATTGTCCCTTCTCTCTTTTCTCTCATTTTTTTTATTTTCGGGCTCTTTGGCCTCTTTTTTTTCCTTTTTTTCTCATTTTTTATTAGGGCTTCTTTGGCCTCTTTTATTTCGTAAAGTCTGGAGACTCATCCCAACTTGTGAGGGAACCATAGCTTCCATCATCCTTTCCTCACATGGGACAATGCTCTAATAATGATGATCATCACACTTTTATTTACTTACAACTCAAGAATTACAACTCGAAACTTAGAACGAAACAGAACGGTAGAAGTTGCATGGCAATATATCTCGGAATGGCTCTAGAAATACCATAATTGGTAGGTATGGTGGATATTTTGAGGAAGGGTATATGATGGGTGTAATGCACCCGCAAAATTTGCGCAGTACTAGAGAGGCTAGCAATGGTGGAAGGGTGAGAGTGCGTATAATCCATGGACTCAACATTAGCCATAAAGAACTCACATACTTATTGCAAAATTCTATTAGCTATCGAAACAAAGTACTACACGCATCCTCCTTGGGGGATAGATTGGTACGAACAGACCATCGCTCATCCCCTACCGCCACTCATAAGGAAAACAATCAATAAATAAATCATGCCCCGACTTCATCACATAACGGTTCACCATACGTGCATGCTAGGAGAATCACAAACTTTAACACAAGTATTTATTCCAATCCACAATTACTCACTAGCATGACTCTAATATCACCATCTTTATATCTCAAAACAATGATAAGGAATCAAACTTCTCATAGTATTTAATGCTCTTTATGTGAAAGTTTTTATTATATCCCTCTTGGATGCCCATCATATTAGGACTAAATTCATAACCAAAGAAAATTACCACATTGTTTAGAGAGACTCTTAAAATGATATAAGTGAAGCATGTGAGTTCAACAATTTCTATGAAATAAAGCCACCGCCATGCTCTAAAAAGATATAGGTGCACTAGAGCAAAATTGCCTAGCTCAAAAGATATAAGTGAAGGACATGGAGTATTCTAATAAATCACGATTCATGAATGTACCTCTCAAAAGGTGTGTACAACAAGGATGGTTGTGGCAAACTAAAAAGCAAAGACTCACATCATACAAGACGCTCCAAGCAAAACACATATCATGTGGTGAATAAAAATATAGCCTCAAGTAAATTTATCGATAGACGAAGACGAAATAGGGGATGCCATCTGGGGCATCCCCAAGCTTAGATGCTTGGTTGTCCTTGAATATTATTGGTGCCTTGGGAATGCCCATGCTTAGGCTCTTACCACTCCTTATTCCATAGTCCATCAAATCTTTACCCAAAACTTGAAAACTTCACAACACAAAACTCAATAGAAAACTCATGAGATCCATTAGTATAAGAAAAATAAATCACCACTTTTTGATATAGTTGTGAACTCATTCTTTATTTATATTGGTTTAATATATACTGTATTCCAACTTCCCCATGGTTTATACCCTGATACTACCCATATATTCATTAAAATAAGCAAAAAACACATAGAAAACATAATCTATAAAAAACAAAACAGTCTGTAGCAATTTGGAAACTTCAAATACTTCTATAACTCCAAAAATTCTGAAAAATTAGGACAACCAGGGGAATTTTGTATATCAATCTTGTGTAAAACATTCAGATCAAAAGCACGCTTCTGTGATTTTTGAAAATTAATTTACTGGGCATAAAAGTTTCTGTGTTTTAGCAAGATCAAATCAACTATCACCGTAAGCCATCCCAAAGGCCTTACTTGCCTAAAACAGTAATTAAAACACCAAACACAATTAATACAGAGGTAATAATGTGTATTTATTGAAAAACAGGACCAAAAACCAAAAACATAAAAAATAAAATTGGGTTGCCTCCCAACAAGCGCTATTCTTTAACGCCCCTAGCTAGGCATAAACATAGATCTAGGTACTGTCATCTTTGGTATGCAATCCGTATGTAGCTCTCATAATATATACATATGGCATCTTAATTTTCTTCCTTGGGAAGTGTTCCATACCCTTCCTTAACGGAAATTGAAATATAATGTTTCCTTCTTTCATATCAATAATTGCACCAATAATAGGACATGTAGGATAGCAATCTATATCAAGCACAATGAAATCTACGAGCACATAATTCCTATTTGCAACAATAAGAACATCATTAATTCTTCCCATAGGTTTCTTAATAATGGAATCCACGAGATGCAAATTTAAAGAACAATCATCAAATTCTCGAAAACCTAGCACATCACAAAAGTTTTTGGAATCGTGGAAATGCTAGCACCCAAATAATATAAAGCATGTCACTCATAATTTTTAATTTTAATCTTAATAGTAGGTTCCCGCTCATCATAAAGCTTTCTAGGGATAGAAACTTCCGACTCAAGTTTTTCTTCAAAAGATTTCATCATAGCATCAATGATATGTTTAGTAAAATCTTTATTTTGATTATAAGCATGAGGAGAATTCAACATGGATTGCAACTAGGAAATACAATATATCAAAGAAAAATTATCATAATTAAAATCCTTTAAATCCAAAAGAGTGGGTTCATCGCTACTTAAAGTTTTGACCTCTTCAATCCCACTTTTATCAATTTTTGCATCAAGATCTATAAAATCCAAATCACTGGGACGCTTTTTAAGTAAAGTTGCCTCATCTCCAGTCCCATATTTATAAAGATTTATATTGGAAAAAACTATTCAATAGGAGTCACATCAATCACTTTAAGATCTTCATCATTGTTTTCACGAAAACTAGAAGAACACGCTTTCACAAACCAATCTCGCTTAGCACGCATCCTAGCGGTTCTTTCTTTGCACTCATCAATAGAAATTTTAATAGCTTTCAGAGATTCATTAATATCATGCTTGGGTGGAATATATCTAATTTTTAAAGAATCAATCTCAAGAGAAATTCTATCCACGTTCCTAGCCAAATCATCAAGCTTAAGCAATTTTTCTTCAACCATAGCATAGAAATTATTTTGAGAACTAATGAAATCTTTAATATATATTGTTCTCAAGATCAGATGGCATCTTATTATAATTTCTATAAGAATCATTGTAGGAATTACCATAATTATTAGAGGAATTACTAGGAAATGGCCTAGGATTAAAGTTACCTCTATACGCGTTATTACCAAAATTGTTCCTTCCAACAAAATCCACATCCATAGATTCATTATTATTCTCACTCAAAGTAGACAAAGGCATATCATTAGGATCAATAGGAGCACTCTTACTAGCAAACAATTTCATAAGTTCATCCACCTTTCCACTCAAAATATTAATTGCTTCAATCGCTTGCACTTTTTTACTAGTAGATGATCTTTCGGTATGCCATTGAGAGTAATTAGCCATGATATTATCTAGGAGTTTAGTAGCTTCTTGATACGTCTCCAATGTATCTATAATTTATGAAGCATTCATGCTATATTATTATCTGTTTTGGATGTTTATGGGCTTTATTATACACTTTTATATTACTTTTGGGACTAATATATTAACCGGAGGCCCAACCCATATTGCTGTTTTCTTGCCTATTTCAGTGTTTGGAAGAAAAGGAATATCAAACAGAGTCCAAACGGAATGAAACCTTTGGGAGAGTTATTTTTGGAATGGAAGCAATCTAGGAGACTTGGAGTACACGTAAGGGAAGCAACGAGGAAGCCACGAGGCAGGGAGGCGCGCCCTACCCCCTGGGCGCCCCCACCCTCATGGGCCCCTTGTGGCTCCCCTGACCGACTTCTTCGCCTATATATGTCCATATACCCTAAAAACATTGAAGAGCACAATATATCGGGAGTTCCACCGCCGCAAGCCTCTGCAGCCACCAAAAACCGATCGGGACCCTATTCTGGCACCCTGCCGGAAGGGGATCCCTCACCGGTGGCCATCTTCATCATCCTGGTGCTCTCCATGATGAGGAGGGAGCAGTTCACCCTCGGGGCTTAGGGTATGTACCATTAGCTATGTGTTTGATCTCTCTCTCTCTCTCTCTCTCTCTCTCTCTCGTGTTCTTGATTTGGCACAATCTTGATGTATCGTGAGCTTTGCTATTATAGTTGGATCTTATGATGTTTCTCCCCCTCTACACTCTTGTAATGGATCGAGTTTTCCCTTTGAAGTTATCTTATCGGATTGAGTCTTTAAGGATTTGAGAACACTTGATGTATGTCTTGCATGTGCTTATCTATGGTGACAATGGGATATCACATGATCCACTTGATGTATGTTTTGGTGATCAACTTGCGGGTTCAGTGACCTTGTGAACTTATGCATAGGGGTTGGCACACATTTTCGTCTTGACTCTCCGGTAGAAACTTTGGGGAACTCTTTGAAGTTCTTTGTGTTGGTTGAATAGATGAATCTGAGATTGTGTGATGCATATCGTATAATCATACCCACAGATACTTGAGGTGACATTGGAGTATCTAGGTGAAATTAGGGTTTTGGTTGATTTCTGTCTTAACGTGTTATTCTAGTACGAACGCTATGATAGATCGAACAGAAAGAATAGCTTTGTGTTATTTTACTACGAACTCTTTAATAGATTGTTCAGAAATGATAACTTTGAGGTGGTTTCGTACCCTACAATAATCTCTTTGTTTGTTCTCTGCTATTAGTGACTTTGGAGTGACTCTTTGTTGCATGTTGAGGGATAGTTATATGATCCAGTTATGTTATTATTGTTGAGAGAACTGGCACTAGTGAAAGTATGAACCCTAGGCCTTGTTTCCTACCATTGCAATACCGTTTACGCTCACTTTTACCACTTGTTACCTTGCTATTTTATAATTTAAGATTACAAAAACCTATATCTACAATCCAAATTGCACTTGTATCACCATCTCTTCGCCGAAATAGTGCACCTATACAATTTACTATTGTAATGGGTGTGTTGGGGACACAAGAGACTCTTTGTTATTTGGTTGTAGGGTTGTTTGAAGGAGACCATCTTCATCCTATACCTCCCACGGATTGATAAACCTTAGGTCATCCACTTGAGGGAAATTTTCTACTGTCCTACAAACCTCTGCACTTGGAGGCCCAACAACGTCTACAAGAAAGAAGGTTGTGTAGTAGACATCATTTCTCCTAATGTGATTTCCATAAAAGTACCTCCCGCGGCTGAATCTAAAAGATTTCTAGATGCAAAATTCAATCCGACATAAATTTTTTGTATGATCATCCATAAACTTAAACCATGAGTAGGGCAATTTCGTATCATCAATTTCATCCTCTCCCAAGTTTGTGCAACATGTTCATGATCAAGTTCCTTAAAATTCATTATATCGTTCTGTCGATGTACAGAAGTAGGGGCTCTCTTTTGTACCCCTTTACTTGTGCACGAGCAGTCAGAGCCACGCCCATGGCCACACTTAGCAGGGCAGAGGAAGGAAGTAAAAGTACAAGACTACCGAAGCGGCGCTCAAACTAGGGGCACAAAAGGTAAAGCGACAAGATGGGTTTCCCCCGGCAAGAGCCTTGCTAGGGCAACTTGCCCAGCACCAACAGAGCGTGCCACCCTTGAGCCCAAGGGTTCCAACACCATCGACCACATTGGAACCAAGGCTCGGGAGGCACCTCCGTGGTTGCATGCAGATCTTCGTGAAGATTGTCGGATTTAGGGTTCCGGAAAAACCCTTGAGGTTCGAACATTGGGGTGCGCACGAAGATTTCCCCCTACCGAATCTCGCCCTCAGCCTCGCCGCGATTTCTAAGCTTAGCTCGATGAACTCACAACACAAGAGACAAAAGATTTATACAGGTTTGGGCCACCGTTGTGGTGTAATACCCTACTCCTGTGTGGTGGTGGTGGATTGCCTCTTGGGCTGATGATGAATAGTGTAAGCAAAGAACAACCTCCTGAGGAGAGGTGTTCTTATGCTTCGTGGGTGGCATTCTACTTGTTCTTGTTTTGGGTCCCCTTCTACTATGGTGGCTAGTCCTATTTATAGAGGCCCTGGTCCTCTTCCCAAATATTGAGCGGGAAGGGATCCAACAACGGCCAATTTGAAAGGGGACAACTAGTACAAGCTATCCTGACTAAAGGTGGTCTTCGCCTTTCAAAGGCACTGGTGGTGACGCCGTCTTGGGCTCCACGATGACCTCCATCCTGCTGTCCTGCTGGTCTTGGTCTTGTTGCACCGATATGGAAACCTTTGCCTGATGCCTCGGAACTCCGCACCTACGCTTGTCCCCTTAGCACCAAAGGGGAAACAAGGATACTACACGCTAGCGCCTGCCTGGCGCTCACCTGGCATTGGTCGTCATGGCTTGTGCTCACGAGGTACCCCTTGCCTTGATCTCTCCGCCCCCTCGCGAGCCTGCCAGGTGAGGCCGCTCCTGGGGAGGCCTCATGTCGTCCACCTCGCGAGGCTTGGCCCCTCACGAGGATCTTGAGTGTTGGTTGACGAAGATGGGGCGTACTGGGCCACTGGTGGAGCCACGCCGTAGGCCGCAGGCAGGAAAGTCTGGGGACCCTGTTCCCAGAACACCTACAGTAGCCCCCGGGCCCAAGGCACGCTCGGACTTGGCTTAGCGGCGAAGCCAAAGGGCTAGTGCAAAGCACCGCTGGCCCCAACAGCCTGCGGCCTTGGTCGATGCGTGGCGACTGGTTGGACGTGGGCGTCTCCGCTTCCCCACGCTACCTCGACAACTGCCCGTCTGACAAAAGGCTGGCTCAGGCAAGGCTTGCCATCATTGCTTCCATTCGTCTTGCTCCAGATCCCCTTCCTCGTTGCTTGCTTCTGAAATCTCCAGATCCGCTTCGATCCTTTCCCTTTCAGCGACCGATGGCGCCTCGCAAGGCCAAGGTTGATGCGCTGCCAGCTTGGTAAGCGCCAGCCCTGGACGCGCCCATTGTCCTGGAGAAGAATCTCGCCACCACGCGCCTGCTGACAGTGGGGGAGAGCAATGAAAAGGGGAAGACCAAACTCTGGGCTGGCTCCGCTGTGCCGGAGGCTCGGGGGAGCACCTTCTATCCCTTATTCATGAACGCCATCGTCGCAGGCCTTGTTCCCCCCTTCTCCAACTTCTTCTACGCCATCCTCCGCCATTACAGGTTGCAGGCCCTTCATCTCCATCCCAACTCCATTCTTCTCTTGTCGATTTGCGCCTACTACTGCGAGGCGCACGTTGGGGTGATGCCGTCCATGGTTCTGCTGCTCCACTTCTTCCTCCTCTGAACCAACGGCGACCACACCTCAGCGTGCACCAATTTCATCACATACGGCAAGGCCAATGCAATCTTGAAGGTCGGGAAGAGGGTCGACGGCTTTCGGAGCAAGTGGGTCATGATGGATGCCAAGTGTGTCCACCCCTGGTTGGCGCTACCAACGGAGATGCTCCAATCTGACGAAGGGTGGTCTCGCACGAAGCTCACTGACGATCGGGCGACGTTGGTGCTGGAGAGGATGAACGCCGACCTGAAGCCGGGCAATGCAAAGGCGGCGAAGCTGATGGGGGCCGTGCTGCTGAGGGAGTTCTTGATGCAGCGGGTGGCTCCGCTTCAGGTGCACTCGCGCCCCTTGTGGATGCTCGAGGGTGTAGACGACAAGCTTCGCCTGAATCCAGTGGCTTTGGCTGATGAGGAGCTTGCCGCGGTTCTTCGCCTCTTGGCTGGGGACGACCAAGAGTATCCGCCGAGTGCCCTTGTCCCCTTGTTCCTCCGCAAGGACAGGGCGCAGGTGGTTTTGATGGGCGTAGCCTAGTGCCACCGGCGCCCCTTGCGGTCCAGGAGATGGCGGTGCCGGTGAACGTGTCGTCAGGTGACTCCCGTGAGGGAGGAGAAGAGGAGGAAGATGAGGAGCACGACCCAGAGGCAACTCCGAGGAGACGGGGGAGACCTCCCCCTTGTGCAAGGCTAACCTCCTCCGGACGATGCCGGATGAAGACAATGATGACGATGCCCCCCTGGGGAAGAAAGAGCCATGCACGGCAGGAGGTCCCTCGCGAGCCAAGCCCAGCCTCCTGAGGGGGCCTCCGGCCGAGGTTCTGATGAAGAGCAGGGCGTCGCTGATCTCCTGAGAGACCGCTTCTGCCCGGACGCCGCCTGGAGCCGCTTCCTGCCCTTCTACTGCGCCTTCTCCTGTTCCTGGAGCCCTTGTGGCTGCGCCCTGGGCCGCGAGGCTCTCGGGCTTCAAGCTCAGCAAGAGGAAGGTCGACTACACCATGGTAGACCAGTAAGTGTCCATGCTCCGTCTTGTTCTTGATTATGCTGTTGGTACTTGACATTCTCCATTGATTGGCTAGGCTGCCGCCTGCGGTGAAGAAGAGGAAGGAGGACGAGGTGACGCCGTCTGGGGCCAATCCATCTGCCATGGCCGCACCTTCTTCCGTGAGGAGGGGAGGCGATGGTGCTGACACCTCCCCTTCCCGGTCATCCTCGCGAGGCCTGGGAGGGCATCTTCGTGAAGAGTCAGCCGCCATGGCCCTGATGGCTCCGGAGGTGCTGTTACCGGATGCTGCTGCCGAGGTACCCAAGGCTCAGGAGCCCCTGGTCTCCCAAACCCTGGCTACGCTGCCGCCTCCTCCTTCTGCCGTGATACTGGTTCCAGGTCCTTCTGCCTCCCCCGATGTCTTGGAACATGTACTTTCCGAGATGGCCCAGCTACGAGAAGACCTCCAGGGCGCCGAATCCCATCTGGTATCTGGGCGTTTGGAGCTGGTTTCCGGCTGGCTTCACTCTAACGCCTCTGTCTGAGCGGCGCTGAGGAGGGTCGCGGCAGCCTCTGAGGAGGAGAAGCGGGCCGCCACCCGAGTCGCAGCTGCTCGCGAGGTGGCGCTGAAGGACGTCGTCGCCGCCCAGGACGGCTGCAAGGCACTGGAGGCCGAGCTAAAGGATTCGCACGACAAGCACGCCGAAGAAGCTCATGACTGCTAGGCAGAGGAGGAGAGGATGAAGGCTCGGGAGGACGCCGTCAGGGGCCGCGACACCGAGCTAGCGCGGTTGGTGGAGGCGCAGGCCACTGAGCGCGGCCAGTTAGAAAAGCTGGAGTAGAAGGTGAGTGCGGAGCAGGCCGAGCTTGACGCCAAGGCGAAGGTCCTGGCCGAGGACCGCACGGCCTTTGCACTCCTCGAGGTGAGGTCTCGTGTGGTGCTGAAGGCACTCTATGAGAAGGGCCTGGAGAAGCCGCTGACTACCGACGAGGATGGCCCCGCCCAGCTGCTTCTTTACTTGGTCTAGGCACTTGAGGAAGTCGTGAGCAGCATCGGCCCCATGGCAGAGGAAGAAGCTCGCGTCCTTTCTTCTACTGCACTGACACGCGTCTTCAGCCACCTCCACCTCCGTAACCCTGACGCCAATCTTGACGAGCTGCTGGAGCCTGTGAACGGCGAGTGCTATGCCGCTGCTGCTGAAGCCGTGAAGGGCTAGGTGGAGGCCTTGTTGGAGAAGTTCCGTGCCTTCGATCCTGCGCCAATGGCAGGCAGTGCTGCTGATCCTGTGGCCCCGGGTGGTGGTACAGGTGAAGGCGGCGCCACCACGGGAGTGGAGTCCCTGCTGGGCGACAGCAGTGTCCAAGGATGACTGACTTACGACTTCTTTCCTGCTTAATCCCTACAATGTGCACCATGCCTCGTGGAGGCGTTTAAACTTGCATCTGGTATTGTGAAGACAATTATGGTTTGTAATATTTGCATCAAGATTTTGTAGTTTCCTTCCTATTTGCTTTACGCTCTATGTCGGTAGGGCCCAGCCCCGCGCGTACCTCAGCCGCCATTGGCCCCGACCGGATCACCAGGACGGGACCAAGGAGTGAGGGGCTACATGACCAGTTAGGCTCCTGAGTCGTGATGCTCAGGAGTCCCCCTTGACGCGCAAACAACAAATAGGGAGGGAACCTAGGAGTAGATTTAGCGTTCTATGTCGACAGAGCCCGGCCCCGCGCATACCTCAACCGCCGTTGGCCCCGACCGGATCACCAGGACGGGACCAAGGAGTGAGGGGCTACATGACCAGTTAGGCTCCTGAGTCGCGATGCTCAGGAGTCCCCCTTGACGTTCAAACGACCTTCATACCTTAGTTCCGCTCGGGGAGGGGCGCGCGACGACCAGGTCTGGAGGACCTGGCTGTGTGGCGCACGCTCGGGCGTGACCCGGGCACAGCCCCCGTGCCCAGCCCCCTCACGCAACGCTCCCGAGGGGAGGTGTTGCGATGAGGCCAGACACTGAGCTCTGGGGCTCCCGAGGTTGATACGGCCGTGGGGCCGCCCTCAGTTGTTTATCACCAGTGTGGAGCATAGTGCTTCCGTATGTGTACGGTGTTGGAAATATGCCCTAGAGGCAATAATAAATATGTTATTATTATATTTCTTTGTTCATGATAATAGTCTTTTATTCATGCTATAACTGTATTATCCGGAAATCGTAATACACGTGTGAATACATAGACCACAATATGTCCCTAGTGAGCCTCTAGTTGACTAGCTCGTTATGATCAACAAATAGTCATGGTTTCCTGGCTATGGACATTGGATGTCGTTGATAACGGGATCACATCATTAGGGGAATGATGTGATGGACAAGACCCAATCCTAAGCCTAGCACAGATCGTGTAGTTCGTATGCTAAAGCTTTTCTAATGTCAAGTATCTTTTCCTTAGACCATGAGATTGTGCAACTCCCGGATACCGTAGGAATGCTTTGGGTGTACCAAACGTCACAACGTAACTGGGTGGCTATAAAGGTGCATTACAGGTATCTCCGAAAATATCTGTTGGGTTGGCACGAATCGAGACTGGGATTTGTCACTCCGTGTAAACGGAGAGGTATCTCTGGGCCCACTCGGTAGGACATCATCATAATGTGCACAATGTGACCAAGGGGTTGATCACGGGATGATGTGTTACGGAACGAGTAAAGAGACTTGCCGGTAACGAGATTGAACAAGGTATCGGTATACCGACGATCGAATCTCGGGCAAGTAAAATACCGCTAGACAAAGGGAATTGTATACGGGATTGATTGAGTCCTTGACATCGTGGTTCATCCGATGAGTTCATCGTGGAACATGTGGGAGCCAACATGAGTATCCAGATCCCGCTGTTGGTTATTGACCGGAGAACGTCTCGGTCATGTCTACATGTCTCCCGAACCCGTAGGGTCTACACACTTAAGGTTCGATGACGCTAGGGTTATAAAGGAAGTTTGTATGTGGTTACCGAATGTTGTTCGGAGTCCAGGATGAGATCCCGGACGTCACGAGGAGTTCCGGAATGGTCCGGAGGTAAAGATTTATATATGGAAAGTTGTTGTTCGGCTTCCGGAAAAAGTTCGGGTTTTTTCGGTATTGTACCGGGAAGCTTCCAGGAGGTTCCGGAGGATTCCGGAGGGGTCCGGAGGTCCGGAAATTGTTCCACCACGTCCAATACAGTAGCATGGGCTGTAAGGGGGAGCCCTAGCCTTTATGGGCCAAGGGAACCAGCCCCCCAAGGCCCATGCGCATGGGAAGGGGGAAACCCTAAAGGGGGAGGCCTCCACTTGACTTGGGAGGCACTCCTCCCCCCTTGGCCGCACCCCTTGTGGTGGGAAACCCTAAAGGGGGCGCAGCCCCCCCTTCCCCCTATATATAGTTGAGGTTTGGGGCTGCTAAACACATGAGAACTTCTCCTCTTGGTGCAGCCCTACCTCTCTCCCTTCTCCTCATATCTCGCGGTGCTTGGTGAAGCCCTGCAGGGTTGCCACGCTCCTCCACCACCACCACGCCGTTGTGCTGCTGTTGGATGGAGTCTTCCTCAACCTCTCCCTCTCTCCTTGCTGGATCAAGGCATGGGAGACGTCACCGGGCTGTACGTGTGTTGAACACGGAGGTGCCGTCCGTTCGGCACTAGGATCTCCGGTGATTTGAATCACGACGAGTACGACTCCTTCAACCCCGTTCTCTTGAACGCTTCCGCTTAGCGATCTACAAGGGTATGTAGATGCACTCTCCTTCCCCTCGTTGCTGGTTTCTCCATAGATAGATCTTGGTGACACGTCGGAAAATTTTGAATTTCTGCTACGTTCCCCAACATACGGGCATAGCCGCTCCTTGGTAGTGTCATCTGCCAGCGCGGAGCATGATGCTTCCACTGGTGCATGGGAGGGGTGCTCCCTCTAAGGAGAGCCCTCGAGGCGTGTGCAGCACCACCCTGGCATGTGGCTTGCACGGCAGGGCTAAACGAGGTGTATCTGGGCACTCATGAGCCAGCACGGGACTCACGAGGCCCTACCTCAAGGTGGGTTGCGCCTGGTCTTGGATCTTTGACAACTGTGTGTTCTTGCGAGATGGTTAGGTATAAATGCTCTGCATCCTCAGGTCCAAACCCTCGAGCGATCTCAACCGCCGCTGGTATGCCAGGTTGCGATATCATGGTTAAGGCCAGGGGGTGAGAGCCAATAAGAGCTCCTGAGTTGCGATGCTCAGGAGCCCCCCTTTTAACGCGCAAGCGAACTGCATGAGAGAGGAAGGGAGCCATGGTAGGTGGTAATCGAGAAGGTGATAATCACATGTAGATTAGGCATGAAAAGCAACCAACTTAGGTAAATGCAGAATTTATACATGCCACTAGGTCAGACCCAAGCCATCGGCGTTCTGGGAACGGGGGTCCCCAGACTTGCCTGCCTACGGCGTGGCTCCATCGGTGGCCCAGTACGGCCCGTCTTCATCAACCAACACTCAAGACCCTCGTGAGGGGCCAAGCCTCGCGGGGCGGACGACACAAGGCCTCCTTAGGACTGGCCTCGCCAGGCAGGCTCCCGAGGAGGCAGATCAAGGCAAGGGGAACCTCGCGAGGTTCCCATGACACAAGCTGTGACGATCGAGACCAGGCGGGCGCCAGGCCGCGCAGTGTCCTCGTTTCCTCTTCGGGGTAAAGGGGGCAAGCGCAGGCGCGGAGTACTGAGGCATCGGGCAAAGGTTTCTATATCGGTGCAACAAGACCAAAGACCAGCAGGACGGCTGGATAGAGGTCACCGTGGACCCCAAGACAGCGTCATCACCAGCACCTTTGGCAGGAGAACACCACCTTTAGTCAGGATAGCTTGTACTAGTTGTCCCCTTTCAAACTGGCCGTTGTTGGATCCCTTCCCGTTCAATATTTGGGAAGAGGACCAGGGCCTCTATAAATAGGGATAGCCACCACAGTAGAAGGACAAGTTGAGTTCATCCGCACACCACACCACCTCAATAACACCTCTCCTCGCGAGGCTGTTCTTCCTCTATACTGTTCATCATCAGTCGAGGAGGCAATCAACCACCACACACAGGAGTAGGGTATTACACCACAACGGTGGCTTGAACCTCTATAAATCTTGTGTCTCTTGTGCTTTGAGTTCATCGATCTAGCTTAGGGATTGGGGCGAGGCTGAGAGCGAGATTCGGTAGGAGGAGATCTTCATGCGCACCCCAGTGTTCGAACCTTAAGGGTTTTGTCGGAACCCGATATCCGTCACAAGCGCTTGGGAATGATGCAGCCCGAGGGGCGCCCCCATCAACGTAAGCTAAAGGATAAAAAAGAGATACATGCCGCAGGGATGGACCCACGCGGCCTGGGAATGATGCGGCCCTGAGGGCACTCCCAGCTGAAATGAACTTGGGAGATGTCACCTTTTTCGTTATAGAGCGGGTGTTGGGGCAGCTGAAGATGTGCGGTGAAGACCCCGACCCTCACGAGCCACCTGGGCCCTAAGCCTTAGGAGGCTCTGGGGGTCCAGGTGGTTCCATGAGGACCATCTCCATCTCTGCTAGGACCGCGTGGTGCCTGGCCTCCTGAGCCACCAGGATGCTCTACAGGTGACGCTGGTAGGTGGCAGCCGCGTTCGGTAGGCCGAAAGACATGCAAACATAGCTATGCGGCGGACCCTCCTAGTGTCCCACGCGCGAAGGCCAGAAGAGCTCCTGAGATGTGGCTTGGTTTAGCCCTGGAATGTCGATGCAGACGCGCAGCCCACCATCCTCGCCTGGATGGGGAGCTACGCCAGGCGAGCGGTAGTCGCCATGCACGACCCTCGCTTCCTGAAGATCCTGAGTGGTCTTGGCAATGCACTCCTGAACGTTGGGCTTTCCATGCCCTGTGTCTTCCTGAGGGAAACATGTTGTGGAGCACGCCTCCAAGTGGTGCCTGAGCGCCTCCCTCGTGATGTTGGCGAGGTCTAAGGCCCTCTAGAAGAGAGCCCCCGAGCCTTGCCCAAGGAGGGTGCCGGGCGCGCCTTTCTATGTGATGGAAGGAGGTGCCCCAGGCACAGGCGCTGATCCTGACGCGGCACCACCCGAGATGCCGACCTCCTGAGGCCTTGTGCGGAGCGGTTGCTTCTTCTTCTTAGGGATGGCCTCAGGAGGGTTCTCGCCCTTGCTATCCGGGTCCTCGATTGCTGCGGCTTGGAAGGCACATTCGAGGGAACACACCGCATCTCTCTCTTCGCAGGGGACCGGATGACTCCGGTGCTTCCTGGCATCTTGAGGACGTTGTATCCGTGGTGGGTCACTGCCATGAACTTGGCCAGGGCAGGATACCCGAGGATGGCATTGTATGGCAGGTGGATGTGGGCGATGTCGAAGTCGATGAGCTCGGTGCGGTAGTTGTCACGCTATTCGAAGGTGACACGGAGGCAGACCTGCCCTATCGGGGTGGTGGAACCGTCAGTGACTCCTGAGAAAGGCTTGGTAGGCTGGAGCTGATCGTATGGCACTTGAAGGTTGTCGAACATCTCAATAGATAAGACGTTAAGCCCGCGCCGCCATCGATGAGGGTCTTGGTGACTTGCACATTGCTGATGATTGGTGAACAGAGCATCGAGAGAAAGCCAGCAGTAGCCGCGCACTTGAGTTGATCTGCCGAGCTGAAGTTGATGGCGCACTTGGACCACCTGAGCGGGCGTGTGGTCTCGAGCCTGGGAAGGGCTGCGTTCACCTCACGAGCAAACTGCTTGAAGATACGCTGAGAGGACGGGGCCTGAGCTCCGCCCAAGATGCAAGCGCTAGCACGTGGCTCCTGGAAGGCCCCAGCCCCCTCGTCCTAATGATGGTCGTCATTCCTTCTTGGCGGCGGCAGCAGCGGAAGAAGGCCTGCGTTACCCTGGGGGCGGTCCTCACGAGGTTGATCCCTCCAGGCGCCCTCACGAGGCCGGTCCCTCTAGGTGCCCTCACAAGGCTGGTCACGCCACTCCTGGCGAGGGCCACGGTCGTCCCATCGTCCTCCGCCATGTCCTCCTCCTCGGCCGTAGCCCCGGTAGTTTCCCTCGGGGCGTCGACCGAAGCGTCCTTCTCAAACGGCCCTGAGCTCCTGGCAATCGTTAGTGTAGTAGGTGTGGAGGTTTTGGTAGGCGCAGAACGGTCAGCTGCCCTTGGACGACTCCGGATGGTCCCTACCACACTTCATGTCGGGCTCCGCCGCGAGCACGGCCACTCCCTTGCTCTTCACGTCCTTAGCCTTGGTCTTCTTTTCTTCCGGGTCGGCAGCTGGGAGCTCAAGGAGGGAGAGGCGTCCCTCCTCAGCTATTGCACACTTGGTCGCCAGGTTGAACAGCTCCAGGGATGTGCATAACTCCTCATGGATGGTGAGCTTCTCCTTCATATTGATGTCATGGACGCCATCAGAGAACGCTGAGATGATGGCCTTGTCCGTCACCTTGGGGATCTTGAGGTGGACGCTGTTGAAGCGCTAGATGTATTTCTGCAGGGTCTCCCCGGGCTGCTGCTTGATGCGGCGCAGGTCACCCATGGCCGGGGGGCGGTCGCGAGTGCCCTTGAAGTTGGCGATGAAGCGGCTGCGCATCTCGTCCTAGGAGGAGATCGATCCGGGAGGCAAGTTCAGGAGCCACGAGTGGGCATCGTCCTTGAGTGCCATGGGAAACCAATTCGCCATGACTTTCTCGTCGCCTTTGCCCGCCTCAATGCTCAGCTCGTAGAGCTCAAGAACTCCATGGGGTCGGGGGTGCCGTCATAGCGAGGAGGTAGGTCCGGCTTGAACTTGCCCGACCAGGCGACACTATGCAGCTCGGGGGTGAAGGTGCGGCAGCCTGCTGTGGTCACCGGGGCCCTTTGCTGATGCGGAGCTTGCTCTTGATGGTACCCGCGCACCGCGGCCATGGGCAGTACGTGGTCTTGTCGTGCCGGTGCGGGAGCACGGGGGTGCCTCTCGAGGCCGAGGGATTTCTTGATAGCTTCCTCCTTCTCGCGCGGGCGCCGGACGCGATGGGTCACGCCCGGGGGCCACGCGCCTTGGCGCCAGGGCGCCGTCTTGGGGCAGAGGTGTTGGAGGCGCTTCATGAGCCACGTCGCCCATACCTGGCGGAGGGCGAGGCAACGAGAGGGACGGCGTGGGAGAGCCCCCTGCGGCGCTGACGAGCTCGGTGATGCGAGCGAGAAATTCCTTGTAGAGGTCATCGACGGGGCGGTAACGCGGGAGCTCGCGTGCCATAAGCAGCGCGGCCTACGTGTCTGTGGGGGCGCGACGAGCGTGGGACGATGAACCGGCTGGGGTCAGCGATGGAGTGGCGGTGTGGCCGTCCCGCCGCACCGAGGTGTGCAGCGAGGATGCTTCCTACTCATTCCTCGCTGGGCCGGTGGCAGCGTTGGTGGCAGGAAACGGAGAACAACTTGGAGGCCCGCCGACAGGAGCCGTCTGGGCGAGCGAGCGGTGAGAGCAGCCCGACGCTCAGCGCAGGATCGGCAGGCGTCAGACATGGATGCGACAAGCGATGGGACATGGATCAGTGGAAGGAAGACTTCGGTGCACCCCTACCTGGCGCGCCAAATGTCGGATCTAGGGTTCCGGCAAAACCCTTGACATTCGAACACTGGGGTGCGCACGAAGATTTCCCCCTACCGAATATCGCCCTCAGCCTCGCCGCGATTTCTAAGCTTAGCTCGATGAACTCACAACACAAGAGACACAACATTTATACAGGTTCGAGCCACCGTTGTGGTGTAATACCCTACTCCTGTGTGGTGGTGGTGGATTGCCTCTTGGGCTGGTGATGAATAGTACAAGGGAAGAACAACCTCCTGAGGAGAGGTGTTCTTGTGCTTGGTGGGTTGTGTTCTACTTGTTCTTGTTTTGGTCCCCTTCTACTGTGGTGTCTAGTCCTATTTATAGAGGCCCTGGTCCTCTTTCCAAATATTGAGCGGGAAGGGATCCAACAACGGCCAATTTGAAAGGGGACAGCTAGTACAAGCTATCCTGACTAAAGGTGGTCTTCGCCTGTCAAAGGCGCTGGTGGTGACGCCGTCTTGGGCTTCATGATGACCTCCGTCCTGCCGTCCTGCTGGTCTTGGTCTTGGTAAACCGATATGGAAACCTTTGCCTGATGCCTCGGTACTCCGCGCCTGCGCGTGCCCCCTTAGAACCAAAGGGGAAATGAGGAAACTGTGTGCGCTGGAGCCCGCCTGGCCTTAGTCTTCATGTCTTGCGTCATGGAAACCTCGCAAGGTACCCCTTGCCTTGATCTCTCCGCCCCCTCGCGAGCCTGCCTGGTGAGGCCGCTCCTCGGGAGGCCTCGTGTCGTCCGCCTCGTGAGTCTTGGCCCCTCATGAGGGTCTTGAGTGTTGGTTGACAAAGACGGGCTGTACTGGGCCACTGGTGGAGCTACGCCATGGACCACAAGCAGGCATGTCTGGGAACCCCTGTCGGTGTCAAAACCGGCGGATCTCGGGTAGGGGGTCCCGATCTGTGCATCTTAGGCTGATGGTAACAGGAAGCAAGGGACACAATGTTTACCTAGGTTCGGGCCCTCTCGATGGAGGTAAAACCCTACTTCCTGCTTGATTAATATTGATGATATGAGTAGTACAAGAGTAGATCTACCACGAGATCATAGAGGCTAAACCCTAGAAGCTAGCCTATGATGATTATGATTGTAGTTGTGACCGGCCTTCTAAGGACCAACCTCTCCGGTTTATATAGACGCCGAAGAGGGCTAGGGTTTACATGGAGTCGGTTACAAGGAAGGAAATATAATATCCGGATCACCAAGCTTGTCTTCCATGCCAAGGAGAGTCCCATCCGGACACGGGACGAAATCTTGAGTCTTGCATCTTCACGCTCCAATAGTCCGGACGATGTATATAGTCTGGCTGTCCGGATACCCCCTAATCCAGGACTCCCTCAGTAGCCCCTAAACCAGGCTTCAATGAAGATGAATCCGACGCGCAGTCCTATCTTCGGCATTGCAAGGTGGGTTCCTTCTCTGAATACTCCAAAGTAATTATAGAACACGTAAACTGTGTCCGGACCTGCAAAATGATCTTCACATACCACCGTAGAGAGAATGATATTTCAGCTGACAACTTTTCAGACAACGTGATATGTCATTACGGTCGGGTCTTTGTTCGAACCGTTTTCCCACAACTAGCCACAACGCGTATTGCGAGGCGGTTTCCTTGACACCTCTTGTCATAGCAGAGATCGTGTCCCCTTATCACAGGATTCTCATCAATACGGGTATGGGTAATCCCATCGCGCCATCAATCGTGGCGCTTGGGAAGTAAGCGATTCTCAACGGGCAAGTGAGGAGGCGCACCGCTTTCGTCGCCTCTATAAAGGGATAAAGGATCCCCATTTTCGCCCACACCTTCCTCCTCCTTTGCTCATACTTGCCTCCTCGAGCTCCAATGCCCTAGTCAAAGTCTTCTCCGCATAGCTGAATATGTCCGGAGCAGGAGGCAAGTAGGTGGCTTCCACCGTGAAGGAGAAGCATATCGCGAGTCTTCGGGCGGCCGGATACTTGGCCACAGACATAGCGCACCAGCTATCGGACGACGGGCAGGTCAGTCCAACCACGGGACCCCATGAGAGGGTCGTGTTTCTCGCCCACTTCGTCCGTGGACTGGGATTTCTGCTTCATCCCTTCGTCCGCGGGCTCATGTTCTACTACGGGCTAGATTTCCATGATCTAGCCCCAAACTTCGTCCTCAACATCTCGGTGTTTATCGTCGTATGCGAGGCCTTCCTCCACATCAAGCCTCACTTTGTCTTGTGGCTACAAAACTTCTGCGTGAAGCCAACGATCATGAGGGGCCAGCAAGAGGATTGCGGAGGGGCCATGGTGGGCAAGATGCCTAATGTCACCTGGCTTGACGGCTCCTTCACGGAGACCGTGAAAGGGTAGCAATCGGGGTGGTTCTACATCACCGAGCCGCGCGACGCCAACTGGGCGGCGGCCCCCGAATTCCGATCTGGAACCCCCATGCGGCTCACCTCCTGGGAAAAGAAGGGCCTAGCCTAGGGCGAACCTGTGTAGCTGACCGGACTCCAAAACTGCCTCAAGAATATGAAGGACAAGAACATCAAGCTTGTCAACGTGATACATGTCATGCTCGTTCGCCGGATTCTTCCGTGCCAAAGGCGGGTGTTTAATCTAAGGGAGTTCGTCCCGACCGAACACCAGACGCTTCGAAAGCTCTATGGAATGAAGCACAAAGACACATGGAAGGCGCTGTTCAAGGCCTCTGAAGTACCTCCTCCCATATCCGATGACCGTGGACTTCATGCCGCGCGGCCTCCTCGTCCGGTGAGTTTTCTGACTACCACCGGATTCAGTTCTTCCCAATGTATTCGTGGGGGAGTCTTAAGTAATTGTGCATATTTGATCAGGATTATGTGGAGAAAGCGAAGCGGATTGACTGTCCGGCTCCGCTGCCCGAAGGTCCAGCCGATGCTCTCCTGACGTAGATGCTAGTTCCGACGCCCTACAAGGCACCGGAGAAGAAGGCCAAAAAGAAGGCCCCGGGGACCAGGAAGGGTCTCCGGCGTAAAGTTGTACCGGAGGCCTCGTTCAACGATGACGAGGCACACTCCTCCCCCGAAGGGGAGGAAGAAGAGGAAGAGGCCGCCCCATCCGGATAGGACGGGGGGCCTGAGAAGGCGGACCAGGGGCTAGGACAGGCTCCCGGCGCAAGGCCGTCATACCCTCGTCGTCCGACAACGACGAAGCAGATACCTCCCGCGGAGGCGGGGGGGGGGGGGGGAACAAGAAGAAACTCTACCTTCCCGCACTGCGGGGGGGGGGGAGAAAAAGAGGAAAGCCGCCCCGGAGGGGGAGGCTGGGATATCCAAGAAGGGAAAGGTGTCCCTTCCGGACTACTCCACCACCGCCGCTGATAGCGAGGAGGGGTGGCTGCCCAGGGGAAGCCCTTAGCACGACCGTAAGTATCCGCACTCTATTGTGATTTTTCTTCATAGTATTGTTATAATGCTGAACTTGTATACAGTCCGGCCAGGGTCCATCCCAAGGTGTCGTCTTCGGATGGGTCCTTGAGCGATTCAGTGATGAACTCGCTTCCGACGGCCACTACTCCTCAGCCTGCGGATGACATGGAGGTGTTGTCCCAAAGTCTCCCAAAGCGGGGGGAGGTGACTGGAGGTGCCTCAAGGCGGATTTCCAGACATCGGACATGCGGGGTTCAAGATCCCCGCGGATCGTGTTGATGAGAGCCGCAGTAAGACAGGCTCTCAGCCGAATACTATTCCGGAACCTCCAGTGGTTCTGGACTCAGGCTTGCAGCCCCTCATTAGGGAGGGTGAGCCGTCTGTGCCGAGGACTTCCGCTACGCCTGAGGCGTCAGATTGTCTGCTAGAAGCGCTTCGCGACGCTTCGATGGATGAAGAGCACCGTACTCTTATGAGTGCGGTGATTCAGAAGGTTTTGTCTGCCAAGAGCGGACTAACCGAAGCTTGCACCAGCCTCCTGATAGGCTTTGAGGTAAGTAATAAAAATGTGTGAAATTACCACCTGATAGGTAGTAGCCCCTGATACTCTGTTTGGTGTTCAAAAAGAAAAATCAAACGGAGGTTCAATTATAATCTACAGGAGTCTAATAATAAGTGTGAATGTGAATAAGCAGGCTATGCTACTTACTGATGCTGTCCGCACAGCCGAGATCGCTAGACTAAAATGGGACCTATAGCAGGCGCACGGATAGCTCGACCTCACGAAGAGGCAGCTCGAAGGGAACAAAGGTGAGTGATTCCCTGCTCTCATATAATGAAGGATAGATAAAATTGGTTATTCTAACGACGAAGCATCGTGATTTTGTAACAGGGGCCACCACCGAAGTGGCGTCTCTAAAGAAAGCGATGTCCGAGGCCAAAGACAAGGTGGCCTTGGAACGCAAGGGGCGTGAAAAGCAAGATGCTAGAGTGGGCGAGGTACATAGAGAGCTCCAGGAGCTCGGAAAGAAGTTCGAGTCCGTGGAGCATGAGCTTAAGGTGAAAGAGGCCGAGCTTGCGAAGGCCCTCGCTAGTATAAAAGACGCCAAGGCCAAAGCCGAGAAGTCACAACAGGAAATCCAGGAGGCCAAAAAGATAGCGGCGGGTAAGAAATTCTTTATGCAAAGCAAGCATGTGGAGGAGGCGTTTCTTTTACTGCTGCAGCATATCAGATGCTGCAGAGTTCTACCATGCCGAGGATGGGAGCGCGATGGAGAAGCTGTTCTGGTCCCAGTATGCTGGGACCGAACATCCAACGCTTCTGAGTGACCAACTGAAGCAGTTGGTTGAAGTTCACAGGGCGGCCAAAGTGGCTATGAAGGATTTCATAGTCCGGATGTGGCCCGGTGAGCCCTTGCCTACTAGCTACTTCGGCCTGATCAAGTGGATGGTGAATGCCTGTCCGTGGCTTGAAGTGATCAAACAATCCATTTGCATTGAGGGTGCTCGCCTGGCCTTTTCCCGTGTGAAGGTGCATTGGGGCAAGCTTGATGCGGAGAAGCTGGTAAAGGACGGGCCGCCGGAGGGCAAGGCGCATCGCTGTCCCGAGAAATATTATGATGTCGTTATGAAGGCGCTCGTCTCGTGGTCGATGAATGTACCAAGGACACAATTTTAGAATGAATTCACTTCTGTCATGTTTGTAATATCAGGAGAAGTTACTTGCACTCTGTAGCGCTTTCTGATTTAAAATATTATCTTCTGTGCGGCTGTTTATAAAATTCTGAAAGTAGGCCATTCGTCGGCTTCTGCCCCTAGGTAACTAGTACTGGGGTGTTCGTGGAAATCCCAGACACTCTTTATCCAAATGTTTGGTCCCTAAAGGAGGTGTCTAGCGCAACGGACAAGGCAATCAGACTATGCGGCTTTATAACCTTCACTTAGCCATAGAAGTCTACAATTTTAAATTTTGGCGAAGCCTCTAGAATTTGGAAGGCCGGACTGGGGTGCTATATACGCCTAAATCGGACGAGGCCGATTCCTCGCCTAAAGCAGAAAAAATCTTTAAGGATTTTAAGACCTCTCAAACAGCGACCAGCTCTCGCCACATCATGCCGGTAAGTTTTTGGCTTTCTCTACTGAGGTGCTCGTCCGGAAGAACTGGGACACAATTGCAGTAGTTCTCCCTGCGCTACCTTAGCCGATATAACGGAACGTAATGTACCAAAACAAGGGAGCCGGGCTAACCCAACTGTGGACCCAAGACATGATACGGAGCTGATGCATATAGTGCTATAAGTTCGGGGTGCAGCACTGTTGAAAGTGTTCGTACTTTGCTTGCCGTATTGCGGGGTGCCATAAGAAGCCCCTAACAAAATAAACGTACCAAAGTGTACGGATGCAATAGTAAATAATCATTTATAGAAAAAATGTGCAGATATGAATAATAAGCGGACGCTATATATGATCTCCCATCGATGAATAATACGTTTAAGCGTATGTTTACAATGGGTGCGTTTACGCAAAAGTAAATAGGACTATTTAACATGTCCTATCCAAGGGCAGGCTGCATGTAGGTATATAAAACAGGTATAACGATCGTGAACAGATTCCACCTGGGTATTTCCTTTTGTGCGCAAATCCTGTTGCCTCCTTGATTTTCTCTCCTATGTAAGTCCGACAATCCGGCTCTTCTGAAGAGGCTGCCCTAAAGCAATGTCCTGAAAGATAAAAAGGGAGGGTTATGAAGGTATGTTGCGGTGATACAACACTGTTGACTGAGTGACTGCTGAGCCTCCGCCTGTGCCCATGGTATTTTGAGTGCGTAATTGTGTACGCGTGGCACGAATGCTGCTTTGATGGGGCTTGAGCGGATGCCGGACTGCTAGTCGCGCTCTTGGCGTGCCTGGTGATGTTTTTATGGGGTGCTCCGGACTCGCTTGATGGTGCTTGAGGTTGTCGTCACCGAATTGGTGGTTTGTCGGAGGAGGCCGCATTGTACTTCCGCTGCGAGGGCTGCAGTATGCTCTTCTGTACGGAGAGAGCGGTCCATATTTCCGTTGACTGTTATGACCCCGCGCAGTCCTGGCATCTTGAGCTTGAGGTATGCATAGTGTGGTACCGCATTGAATCTAGCGAATGCGGTTCGTCCGAGCAGTGCGTGGTATCCACTACGGA
The DNA here is from genome assembly GCF_018294505.1 of Triticum aestivum. Taxonomy (NCBI): domain Eukaryota; kingdom Viridiplantae; phylum Streptophyta; class Magnoliopsida; order Poales; family Poaceae; genus Triticum; species Triticum aestivum. The sequence goes on from NC_057795.1 coordinate 69,150,895, forward strand.
AAGGGACGATATCGAAGATTAACCCTTCGCTTCAGAAGTTATTCGGAGATCCAAAGACCACTTCCAATGTTGTAGAGCCCGTTCAACGGGCCTCTACTCCAGGAATTACACCTTTAATGGTGGTTTTGGTGGACTTGATCCTTCAAGGGTCGATGCCCATTTTGCGCACTGTGTCTTGATAAAGCGGGTTCAGGCTGCTGCCGTCGTCCATAAGGACTCGCGTGAGGTGGAATCTGTCGATGATTGGCTCTAGGACCAATGCGGCTGAGCCGCCGTGACGGATGCTAGTAGGGTGATCCCTATGATCAAAGGTGATCGGACAAGCTGACCATGGGTTGTATTTGGGGGCGACTGGTGTCACGCCCAATATGTGATACTATCCTAAAGAGACTCGAAGGTCCCACCAAGGATAGAACCACATATTGAAACACTTCTGCAAGGTGGATATCATTACATCAACATTACATAAAAGATGGGGATACATACAAGAGGCATACAATGCCACCCGAATAGAACATCATCTTACATAAGAGCACCATCTGACTACGGATGAAACACAAACAGAAACTCAAACGACATCCACCCTGCTAGCCCAGGCTGCCGACGTGGAACCTATCCCCTGATCGAAGAAGAAGCAGAAGAATAACTCCAAACAAGCAAACACCGCTCTCGTGTCATGATCATCACCTAACCTGTACCTGCAACTGTTGGTGTAGTAATCTGTGAGCCACGAGGACTTAGTAATCCCATTACCATGGGTATCAAGACTAGCAAAGCTTAATGGGAAAGGAAGGGGTAAAGTGGTGAGGTTGCAGCAGCGGCTAAGCAAGTATGGTGGCTAACATACGCAAATAAGAGTGAGAAGAGAAGCAAAGGAACAGTCGTCAACTAGTAATGATCAAGAAGTGATCCTGAACTCCTACTTACGTCAATCATAACCCAAAACCGTGTTCACTTCCCGGACTCCGCCGAAAAGAGACCATCACAGCTACACACGCGGTTGATGCATTTTAATTCGGATCTGGTGTCAAGTTATCTACAACCGGACATTAACAAATTCCCATCTTCCCATAACCGCGGGCACGGCTTTCGAAAGTTTATACCCTGCAGGGGTGTCCCAACTTAGCCCATGATAAGCTCTCGCGATCAACGAAGGATATACCTTCTCCCAGGAAGACCCGATCAGACTCGGAATCCCGGTTTACAAGATATTTCGACAATGGTAAAACAAGACCAGCAAAGCCGCCCGATGCACCGACAATCCTGATAGGAGCTGCACACATCTCGTTCTCAGGGCAACACCGGATGAGCAATCCGTACAACTAAAACCAGACCTCAATTTTCCCTGAGGGGGCGCTGTAAAGGGCTCTAGTTCGGACCAACACTTAGACAAGCACTGGCCCGGGGGGGGGGGGGGGCGGTTAAAATAAAGATGACCCTCGGGCTCCGGAAACCCAAGGGAAAAAGGGCTATGTGAGGCAAATGGTAAAACCAAGGTTGGGCCTTGCTGGAGTTGTTTTATTCAAAGCGAACTGTCAAGGGGGTCCCATAAATCACCCAACCGCGTAAGGAACGCAAAATCCAGGAACATAACACCTGTATAACGGAAACTAGGGCGGCAAGAGTGGAACAAATCACCAGGCATAAGGCTGAGTCTTCCACCCTTTACCAAGTATATAGATGCATTAATAATATAAGAGATATTGTGATATCCCAACATAATCCTGTCCACCAAGGAGCAATCTTCAACTTCACCTGCAACTAACAATGCTATAAGAGGGGCTTAGCAAAGCGGTAACATAGCCAAGCAACGGTTTGCTAGGAAGGGTGTCAAAGGTTAGAGGTTCATGGCAATTGGGGAGGCTTGAAGAGCAAATGATAGGTAACACAACATAGCGATAGAATGAAGCAACTAGCATAGCAATGATAGTAGTGAGATCCAGGGAAATGGTCATCTTGCCTGAAATCCCGCAAGGAAGAAGAACGAGTCCATGAAGAAGATGAACCAACATAGTCGAACGAATCCTCACGATCGCAACATTACCAGAACTAAGAAGCAACACCGGAAAGAAGCAAGCAACATGGTAAATGCACAAGCATAAACATGGCATGATGCACAAACAAGTATGATGCATGTCTGGTTTAAATAGCATGGCTTGGCAAAGTGAACAAGCAGTACTACAAGTTAAGTGGAGATCAACATGCAACGAGTTGCATATTGAAAAAACACCACATTGACATATTTAGTTTAATCTCGTTTAAGCTACCAAACAATATTAAATGTTGTTAAACATGGCAAGAGGGGAAGCATAATTAAGCTACCTATCTAGGCAAGTTTAAATGAGGCCCGAACAACAAACAATAATTCCGGAAAATCCCCATGTGCATATTTTGAATTAGCTATTGTTCTTCACTAAAACATATTTTAAAGTTGTTAAACAAGAAAATAAAGTGGACCATGTTAAACTAGGCATTTTTCCACCCCATTTACATATAAAGTTTATTTAAAACGGAGCTACAGTTATTTAGTTATGAAATAAATCATTTTAACATGGCATTTGAGCAAATTTAAACAAACAGCATTTTAAACATTTTAAACATGGATGAAACCAGCATACTATGAAACTAGATGAAATTCTAAGCATTTTACATATATAAAGTTTTTACATATGATGCATGGTTGATGAGTTATTAAATGCATGAACTCTAGGGACTATTCTACAAAACAGTAAATCACTAGATAATAGAGAAAATCGCAGCGCTGGGAAAAAAACTATGCGGGCCAAATCTGGCTAGGCCAACGGTGTACAGGAGAGGGGCTGGAGGGGCGCTCACCCATGGGCTTGGCCCGGCTCGATGAGGAGGGCACTGGCTAGGCCGGACAGGGACGAGGCCCACGAGGCCGGGTCAGCGGTCACAGGGTCTTGGCGCTGCATGCATTCCAGGACGATGAGCGGGCGAAGCAGGCGACAACGGGCAGCAAACAGGAGGGGTGCCAGCGGCGGGGACGGGCCCTGCCGGCGGGATCCTGCCGTGAATGGGCAAGGGCGGCGGAGGCCGACCAGATCTGGCGGGTGGCCATGGTGGAACTTGGCGATGAGGCGACCTGCGCGAAGCTTCTGCGAGGCTCCCATGGAGGCTCTGCTGTTCGACCTGAAGAGAGAGGGGTCACGATGTGAGGGAGAGAGAAGAGCAGAGGAGGAAGGAAGGAGAAGGGCAGAGGCGAGGGGCACGGCCTGCTGGTCCGGTCGGTGCGGACGAGGAGAAGGCAGGGCCTCGGGCGCGGGGCGGTCAGGACGTGGTGGCGGCGGCGAGGTTGGAGGCGGGCGACGACGGGCGAGCTCGGGCTCATGGGCAGAGAAGGAGCATGGCACAAGGGCTTGGGTGCTGCTGCTCATCACCGGCGGGAAGGCACGGCTAGCTGCGCGAGATGGAGGCACACGGGAGGAGGTTGCGGCCAGCGGGCGGAGCAGACGAAGCCGAGCGCTCCTGCTCGGGGTCTCGGGCAAACGTACTGTAGGCACGTGGGGTGGCTGCGGGATGGATGGATTTGGAAGGAGGGAGGAGCGGGCTGCAGGCTCTATGGTTGGTGGATCGAGAGGAGCGGCTGGTTGGATCCGTGGCGAAATCGAGGAGGGGAAGGTGTGGTCTGCTATGCTGGTTGGATCGTTCTGGGAGGTGGAGGCAACGTGTTGGGTGGAAATGGATCCCGAGGGGAAGAATGAGAGTGGAGGCGGCGGCTAGGAGGATCCCTAGAAATTAGGGATTTGGTCTCGGTTTAGACTAGTATATATAGCGGGTGGGTTAGGCTAGGGGCTATCTCGTCCCTCCAATCGTAATCAGATGGAAAAATAGGCTAGGGAAGTCCAAATAAGAAAACAAAGATGTTTTATAGACGTTAGGGGATGATCCGGATCCATCGGTAACGACAGACCGGTTCGGGTTCGGGCAAGTTTTTCGGACGCATGGAAGAGGGGGTCGGCGGTTGTAGAGAGATTAGGTGGTCACGGTCAAGAGGGAAGCGAAAAACCCGATTGGTCTCGGAATGGTCAACAAAGGCAAGGGGGGACGCGGCAACTAAGAACAGATGCAAGCTTTATGAAAACATGCAGATACAATGCGCATGATGCTATGAGATGAAATGCAAGACATGAACAAAATGCAAAACAAACGACAAAAACCCAACCACGAAGGAAATATCATATCGCATCTCCGGAAAAGGCAAGAGTTGGAGTTACGAATATGGAAAGTTGTATCCGGGGCGTTACAACTGGCTCCATCACATTGACGTCCCATAGTGCTCGCTTCCGTTCCCGCTTGGGAATGTGAGTGGCGTAGATCATGTTGACCGTTTTCACCTGGTGGGGGAAATTTCTTCTATCCCCCCATGTTCGGACGCCGGGGCTCTTCGTCATCGTTGTTGTGCAACCCCTTGTCCTTGTTTTTGGAATTTATTTACTGGCCTGTTTGAACACCCAACAGTCTCTATTAGTGTGGTTGGCTGGCTTGTCTGGGGCGCCATGAATTTGGCACGGGCGTTCCAGTATGCGGTCCAGACTGGACGGTCCCTGGTTGTTTCATTTGAATGGCTTCTTCCGCTGACCCGATTTGGATCTGCTGAATCCCGCGTTGACTGCCGTGTCTTCAGTGTTGTCTCCGTTGTTCCGTCGCTTGTGTCTGTTGCGCCATGGCTTGCCATTATTGTCGCGGATGCCCGAAGTGCCAGAATGTGGTGTAGTGTTGCTGCGAGCCAACTAGCTGTCCTTGCCCACGCAAAAGCGGGTCATTAGTGTTGTGAGAGCTGCCATGGAGTTGGGTTTCTCCTGGCCGAGGTGTCGGGCGAGCCACTCGTCGCGGATATTATGCTTAAAGGCCGCCAAGGCTTCGGCGTCCGGACAGTCAACTATTTGGTTCTTTTTAGTTAGGAATCAAGTCCAGAATTTCCTAGCTGATTCTCCGGGCCGTTGAGTGATGTGGCTCAAGTCATCAGCGTCCGGTGGTCGCACATATGTGCCTTGGAACTTGTCGAGGAATGCGTCTTCCAGGTTTTCCTAACTTCCAATGGAATTTGCGGGCAGGTTGTTTAGCCAGTGCCGGGCGGGTCCTTTGAGCTTAAGGGGAAAATACTTGATGGCATGTAGATCGTCTCCGCGGGCCATGTGAATGTGGAGAAGGAAATCTTCGATCCATACTGCAGGGTCCGTTGTGCCATCGTATGATTCGATGTTTACGGGTTTGAACCCTTCTGGGAATTCATGATCCATCACTTCATTGGTGAAGCAAAGGGGGTGTGCGGCGCCTCTGTGCCGGGCTATGTCGTGACACAGTCCGACTAAGTCTGGTTGATTGTGTTCGGCCCGGCCAGATTTATTGTTAATGTATCCGGTATGACGGTCATTTTCATGTGTTGCAGTGCGCCCCCGTGATCCATAGATCGATCTTGGTTGTCCTGCGTTGTTTTCCAATCTGTCTCGCAGGTCCTGAGTATTGCCCCGGGCCGTAGTAAACTGGTGCGGGGGTGCGGGCTGGTATTCGGGATGATATGTCGTTTTATCTCGGCCACGAGGTGGCCGGTCAGCCGTGTGGCACTCGTTTCCATATTCCTCGGCTGCTAGGACTTCTGTCCATCTGTCTGTGAGTAGGTCTTGATCAGCTTGAAGCTGCTGCTGCTTCTTCTTCAGGCTCCTCGCAGTGGCCATAAGCCGCCGCTTGAAGCGCTCCTGCTCCACGGGGTCCTCAGGCACGCCGAACTCATCGTCGCCGAGGCTAATCTCGTATTCGGAGGGGGGCATGTAGTTGTCCTCCTCCAGATACCCGTCCGTAGCCTGTTCATCTGGGCTGTCCTGCCCATCTTCCTGCTCGGCCTGCTTGAAGGCGGGCTGGTCGGGGTTGTATTCATCTTCGGCACCGTCCGGATTGTTTTCGTCTCTGGTGCCGGTATTGCTGTGGCGGGGCTTGGAGTGGCACTGGCGATGCCCATGCTTTGCTTTCTTCTTGGAGGGGCTATCCTCCATTGCCTCATCGCCATTGGTTTCTTTCGGAGTGTCCACCATATATATGTCATATGAAGAGGTGGCTGTCCACCGCCCCGTGGGTGGTGGTTCCTGTTTTTCTCCTACATCGTCATCCAAACCGTCGATGTCTTCGGAGTCGAAGTCCAGCACGTCGGTCAAATCATCGGCCATGGCTATGAAGTGGGTGGTGGGTGGGCAACGAATTCCTTCGTCGCTAGCTTCCCACTCGAGCCGGACATAGTTCGGTCGAGAGCCTCCTGACAAAGAGAGAGACTTTAATGAATTCAGCATGTCGCCAAAGGGCGAGTGCTGGAAGAGATCCACAGTGGTAAACTCCATTACCGGAGCCCAACCAGGCTCGGTGGGCTCGGGAGCGCACAGACTGGAACCTACAACCGGATACGAGTGTGGGGGACCAGAATCACAGGCATCCCTAGAGGTGAGGCCTGGGTTCGGCTCTACCGCCGATCAGTGTGCGGCCTGCGGGGCGGGGTCCATCCACCCGTCCTTGGGCCACGCAGTCTGCTCCAGATTTAGGTCCGGGGCTACTGCAGGGGTGATATCCCGAGCACCGTCCGACAGCAGGTCTAGGCCGTGCTCATCGTGACTGTTCGGTGCTCCTGGCACATGCCAGATTCCGTCGAAGATCAAGTCTCCGCGGATATCGGCCGTGTAGTTCAGGTTTCCGAACCTGACCTGGTGGCCAGGGGCGTAGCTGTCGATATGCTCCAGATGGCCAAGCGAATTGGCCCGCAGTGCGAAGCCGCCGAACACGAAGATTTGTCCGGGGAGAAAAGTCTCGCCCTGGACCGTGTTGTTGATGATTGAAGGCGCCATCAAGCCTCATAGCGGCGACATAGAGGAACTCTCAATGAAAGCACCAATGTCGGTGTCAAAACCGGCGGATGTCGGGTAGGAGGTCCCGATCTGTGCGTCTTAGGCTGATGGTAACAGGAAGCAAGGGACACAATGTTTACCCAGGTTCGGGCCCTCTCGATGGAGGTAAAACTCTACTTCCTGCTTGATTAATATTGATGATATGAGTAGTACAAGAGTAGATCTACCACGAGATCATAGAGGCTAAACCCTAGAAGCTAGCCTACGATGATTATGATTGTAATTGTGATCGGCCTTCTAAGGACCAACCTCTCCGCTTTATATAGACACCGGAGAGGGCTAGGGTTTACATGGAGTCGGTTACAAGGAAGGAAATATAATATCCGGATCGCCAAGCTTGTCTTCCACGCCAAGGAGAGTCCCATCCGGACACGGGACGGAATCTTGAGTCTTGCATCTTCACGCTCCAACAGTCCGGACGATCTATATAGTCCGGCTGTCCAGATACCCCCTAATCCAGGACTCCCTCAACCCCCGTTCCCAGAACACCGACAAAGATCATAAACACACAAGATTAGATGACGACCAGAAGACGACGTTCCTCGGCAAGATCCTTGCCGAGGAATTCCACAAGGCCTCTGGCAAGATCCTTGCCGGGGATGACCGGAATGTCGCGGCAAGACCCTTGCCGGGACCCCGGCAAGACCCTTGCCGAGGATGTTAGCGGCGCCGCGGCCAGGCCCACATCTGCCAAGACTCCACCGCCGTTCCCATGCAGCTACCAGCTCAGCCAGCCAGGCGAGCACCTGGGTGGCGACGTGCGGCCTCTAGACCGACTCAGCAAGCACCTGCGTGGTGGCATGCACATCTTCGAGAAAACTCTACCACCGCACCAGCCCAACAACCAGCCAACATGGCACTGCGACCCCTCATCAGCTCGGACGCGCGTCAGAGCCAGGTGAGGCGGCGATAGCTGGGAGGAGCTTCCTTTCCGTCCCTGATAAAGCAAGAAGGGCACGTCGGCAGCATATTAAATGCGTTTATCCGACGGTGCCAGAGGATAGTCTCGGCCACTATAAACCTTTCCTCCTCCTGTGTGCCACTATGGCGACCCCTTTTTTCTATAAAAGGAGGCCCGAGGCGTAGGGGAGGGTGATTCGGATCCTTCGAACAAGTCACGTGCCGTAGCTAGTTCAAGAACTCAAGAACACTCAAATATACACCAAAGCAGGACTAGGGTATTATGCATCCTCGCGGCCTGAACCTGGGTAAACGGTCTTTGTGCTGACTCCTAGACCCACTCTTTCCACAACCTCACGCCCGCCGACCGTAGTAGGGATTCCAGCGATCCCATAGGTGTCGTTTTCCACCGACATCTCTGGCGCGCCAGGTAGGGGCGCCAGTTGTGAAAATCTGGTTTTGGAGCCGACGCGTCGATTCTTTGATGGAGATGGCCCGAAGGGGGAGGGCGACGTTGATCAGCCGCCCTCTGGTGCCGTCCGCAGCCTCGACAGCCATCCGTGTAACCATGAAAAGCTAAGTCATGCAAAGTTTTGGCTAATTTCGTTTATCTAAGTTATTCCCCTCGAAAGGTCTCACCCTTCGTATGGAAAGCCTGCATGCGATGGGACCCTCCGCTGTTGGCAACGCCCTTGTTCTGTTTCGAGTCCGCTCAACAGTTCGAGCAGCAGCATCAAGGGTGGCAGGGTGGCCTATGCGCTTTAGGTAACGACCTTGTTCCATTTCGAGTCTGCTCAACAGTTCAAGCGGCCGCTCTAAGAGCGGTAAGGTGGTTTTCCTGGCAGCAAGCACACCCAGCCGGCCGCTAAGGATCCGTCCTTCAAAGTGATGTGGCTTGGGTTTACGCGCCGGCAAGCTCATCCAACTCAACATAGGGCGTACATACCAAGAAAGATCGAACAGGGGAATAGCATGCACCACATTAAAGTACTGCAGAGTTATGTTACATCAAATAATCGCTGCGGTTCTAACTTAAGATAAAATTGTCTTGGTCTTGAACTCGCAGCGGCAACGAGAAATGGGGTGCCTAGTCCCGGCGCTGGCCGTCGACCCTCTCGACTCGGTCGACACAGTCGTTGACGGGCTTGATGCGCTCCTTGAGCGCCGCGAGGTCTGTCCCCTCCGGTTACCTCTCTAGCGCATCGGCAAAGTTGACGGTGGGGTTCTAGAACGCCACCTTGGTGAGCACCTTGGTCAGGGCGCCCCGGCAGAGCCTCCGGGACTCGTTTGCCAGATAGGTTGCCCGGTTGGAGCAGAACTGCTCTAGGGCTTCAAGAATACCCTCGAAGAACAGGGTCAGTGCAGCATGGGGACTCACGTTCGGCTTCGGGGCGTACCTCACACTTGGCATCCCCATGGTAGCCAGCTTCTTGGTGATCCTGCCGGCAACGTCGGCAAGGCGGCTGATCCAATGGTTTATGCCCTCCGCGTAATCCTTGTGCTCGGCAGCGTCATCCCTTCGCAGCTGCCTCTCTTCCTCCAAGTCCTTGGCCAGGGACTCTTCCCGGGCCCTGGCCCCCGAAAGCATCCCCTCAAGGCCCTCCAGCTTCAACTTCAGGTCGTGGACAGAGTCGTTTGCTTGGGAGAGTAGCTCGGCCTTGTCGAGGACTGCGGCCTGCGCCTCCGCCAAGGAGCTGCTGATCGTGTTCTTCTCCTTCGCCAGATCTAGGGCCTTGTTCTTCAGGCCGTCCCGCTCCACCTCCATCTCCTTCACCTTGTCGTCATGGATCAGGGCTTGAGCATCGAGTGCCTCCTTGTGCCTCTTCTCCAGCCCCTAGGTCCGCAGCGCGATGAGTCTCTCGACCTCCTCATCCTTGCCGTGGAGTGTGGCGGCGAACGCCTCCTCACGAGCGAAGAGGTCCTCCACCTGGGAGTTTAGCTCGGCCTGGTGCAGGTGCCGGGTGGCCTCATCCTTGGCGGCATGTTCCCTCGCTGCCTCCTGGGCCTTCTCGACGTCAGCCTGCTTCAAGATGAGCTCTTGCTTGCGCTTGGCCAGCAGATCTTGGGTAGCCTTCAGCTCTTCGTGGGCCTGGCAGAACTAGGCCTGCGTCTCGGCGATGCGTTTCTCAAGGTCCGCCTCCGCCTTGTCCGCCACCGCTACCCTGGACTTCACCTTGTCTAGATGGGCGCGATGGAGTGCCTGGAGCTTCTGGAAGTCGGCGTTCGTGGACCGAAGAAGCCGCTCCTCTTGAGAACTGCCACCACCAGTGCTCGGTTCATCAACAACCTGGAGCCCGTGGAGGGGAGCGCCTCGTCATCAAACACCTCCTCCTCGACCGGTGCCCCAATGCCCGCCGTCCCTGGAAGGTGGACGAACAGGTCGTCGCCCACCTTCAAGTACCTGCCCGAGTGAGAGGTAGCGGAGGAGGAGGGTTGATCGTCGACCACCCCTCCTCGGCAGCAGCCTTGCCGGCCTTCCCGGCAGGCCCCTTGTCGGCCACCTCTGTGGCGCTCTTGCCGGCCTCAGCCTCCTCGGCGGCGCCCTTGCCGGCCTCCTCGGCAGCAGCCTTTCCGGTCCCTCCGATAGGCCCCTTGCTGGCCTCCTCGGTGGCGATCCAGTGGGCCTCGGCCTCGACGTCCTTAGCGACCTCCTCGATGACGATGTCGATGTTTTCCTGCTCCACCGAGGAAGAGTCTAGATGCCGAGGAGGAGAGTAAGACAGAGCCAAGACCAAGGTTCAAGGAAAAGAAAGAACATAGACGGGAAACGAGCGACTTACCTACACCGGGCTAGGAAGAAGTGGTGCCCTCCCTGCCAGCCTTTGTTGCCGGGGCAGAACCCCCGAAACCCAAGTTCGCCTCCTCCTCCTCCATGTACGTGGGCTCGGTGGTGGATGCCCTTGCTGGGGACACCCCTCGGGGCAGCGTAGTCGAGGGTGGCGGCATGTTGGGAGTGGCCCCCAGTGGATCCTCCTACTATTGTTCTTCTCCTACAAACCCGGCAAGGTCAGCATCAACACCTCGCACCCCGGTGTTCATCGATTAAGTAGTGAGTGATGGGCTTACTCTGGGGGCTAAGGCGGGGGCTGCATCGGGGGCTGCTGTCTGGGCTGCTCTCCACCACCAACGACATACGTGAAGTACCCACCGGGGGCTCACCGCCTGTTGAGACCTTGGACCTTTTTGCCACCCTCTGGGCCAGAGTCTCTGCATCCCTATGAAGACAACACCAAATCCAGTGAGGATGATGTAGGCGAAAGGACAAGGAGTCAAGGGGAGCAAAATACTTACTCGTCCTCCACCTCCTCCTCCATTGGCTTCCTCTTCCTCTTCGGGGTAAAGGACCTGAGGTCAAAGTCGGCCTCCAGGGTGCTAACCGAGGCAGAAGGAGAGGGAGATGTAGTCCGGCACCACTTGGATGAGGAGGAGACATTCACCATCTTTTTCGCCATGGCGGCCTTCGCCGTCTTTGTTGTTGCCGCGGCCTTCATCGCCATCGTCTGGCACACGAGTTGCTCTTGGGCCGGTTGTCGCTGCGTGATCTTGCCGGGCCGGACCGGCTCGCCAGGGATGGTCTGCCGTAGGACACGTCTCCTCCCTGTTGGCGAAGGATCCTAGTAGTGGCGACCGAGAGCTTCTTGTCATTGACGTCAAGGTCGCCCCAGTCCTTGCAACGGGCCGGCGTGATCCGACAAACCCGGCAGAACTCTTGTGGGTCCTCCTCCATGATCCATAGCCACCGGCCCCACCATTCCTCCCATCTCTTATTCAGGGCGCCCTCCGGATAAGCGCCCTTCTCTAGGGTCCTTGGGATCCAAGTGACGTAGCCATTGATGGCACCCCCTGGCTGGATGCGAGGGTAAAAATAATGGCGAAAGAGCACCATGCTAGGGTGCACTCCGGCGAAGCCCTCACAAAGATGGGAAAAGAAAGCCATGCACGCCACGGCATTAGGCGTGAAATCAAGAAGATGGAAGCCAAAGGTGTGCATGATATCGTTTAAGAAATCGGAAAAAGGCGGGCAAAGGCCGCAGGAGAAGTAATCGACAAAAAAGGATACCGATTGGGGCCGGCCTCGGTGAAATCAGTAGGGATGATGCGTGTGGCAGGGTGCCCCTTTGTCGCCCTCCCCCAGAGGGGCTTGAAGAAATCCCTAAGGTGAACTGCATCGACCATCGAGCGGAAATAGGCGCTGCGTCCGCCGTACCGCCAGCTTCTTCTCCAATGACTCCTCCTCCCCGGTGTCCATCACCACCCCTTTGCACTTGCTGGTTTTGGGTGGCATGGCAGCTGGGGAATGCTGAGGGATCAAGAACAATGGAAGGTGTGATAGTGGCGAGCGAAAGCAAGAGCTTGAGGAGGAAGATGGAAGGGACGGCGGTTCCGAGATTGGAGAGGATGCAGAGGGTAAATGAGCAGAGCGCCTGCGGTTATTCCTTTTTTATGGGGAAGGCGCAGGCCGCCTCTTTACCACTTACTGTGACGTGACGCATGCGTGGGAGGACAGTCCCACGCATGACCCCCACGTCACATACGACACTCCATGTCACGCATTCAACACGGGTCGTGGGGAAGCACAGCGGACGAAGAAGTTACTGCGGTAGAAATCCGCCCCGCCTGCCTACACACCGTTCTGGGACTAGCCCAACAAGGCGTCGCGCTTATGTGTGGCCCAGGCCCGGGGACTCCTATCGGTGTACAAAAGTGGGGGCTCTCTTTTGTACCCCTTTACTTGTGCACGGGCAGTCAGAGCCGTGCCCACGGCCACACTTAGCATGGCAGAGGAAGGAATCAAAAGTACATGACTACCAAAGCGGCGCTCAAACCAGGGGCGCAAAAGGTAAAGCGACAAGATGGGCTTCCCCTTGCAAGGCTCTTGCTGGGGCAACATGCCCAGCACCAGCAGTGTGCGCCACCCTTGAGCCCAAGGGTTCCAAGGCCATCGACCACATTGGAACCAAGGCTCGGGAGGCACCTCCATGGTGGCATACAGATCTTCGTGAAGATCATAAACACACAAGATCAGATGAGGACCAGAAGACGACGATCCTCGGCAAGATCCTTGCTGAGGAAATCCACGAGACCTCCGGCAAGATCCTTGCCGGGGACGACCATGATGTCGCGGCAAGACCCTTGCCGGGACCCCGGCAAGACCCTTGGCGAGGATCTAAGCGGGGCCGCGGCTAGGCCCACATCTGCCAAGACTCCACTATCGTTCCCATGCAGCTGCCAGCTCAGCCAGCCAGGCGAGCACCTACGTGGTGGCATGCAGATCTTCGAGAAGACTCTGCCACCGCACCAGCCTAGCAGGCAGCCAACGTGGCACTACGACGCCTCATCAGCTCGGACGCGCGTCAGAGCCAGGTGAGGCGACGACAGCTGGGACGAGCTTCCTTGCCGTCCCCAATAATGCAAGAAGGGCACGTCGGCAGCGCATTAAATGTGTTTGTCCGACGGTGCCAGAGGATAGACTCGGCCACTGTACACCTTTACACCTCCTGTGTGCCACTATGGCGACCCCTTTTTTCTATAAAAGGAGGCCCGAGGCATAGGGAAGGAGGATTCAGATCCTTCAAACAAGTCACGTGCCATAGCTAGTTCAAGAACTCAAGAACACTCAAATATACACCAAAGCAGGACTAGGGTATAACGCATCCTCGCGGCCCGAACCTGGGTAAACGATCTTTATCCTGACTCCTAGACCCGCTCTTTCCACAACCTCGTGCCCGCCGACTGTAGTAAGGATTCCAGTGATGCCATAGGTGTCGTTTTCCACCGACACGATCCTAACAGAGATGATCTTAGCGGGAGAAAAAGTCTTGGAGATAGAAGCATCTTTACACTTATTCCATGAATCAATACTATTTTTCAGTAAAGATAAAAACCAAGTTTCAGTACGATCATAGTGAGAACGGAAATACCTTCAGTTTAACAAATATCATTATCCACATCTTTCTTATGTTGCATATCACACAACTCAACGAAGGTATTTAGATGGGATGCTATGTCTTCACTAGGAAGGCCAGAAAATTGATATTTCATGACAAGATTCAGCAAAGCGACATTAGTTTTGTAAGATTCCGCACTAGTGGTGCGCGGGAGCAACCGGAATACTAATAAAATTCATTATTATTAGTATTGGAAAATCACACAACTTGGTATTATCTTAAGACATCATGACAAAGCAAGCAATCTAACACACGAGCAACCAAAAAGCAAACGAAAAGGCAAATGGAAGAAGGGCGAATAAAAAAGGCAGATCTTTTTGTATTTTTCTGAAATTGTTTTAGAAGTGGGGGAGAGGAAAATGAGAGGAAAATGGCAAATAATGTAATGCAAGAGATGGAAGTTTATGGTGGGTACTTGGTAGGCTTGATGTAGATCTCCCCGGCAACGGTGCCAGAAATTCTTCCTGCTACTTCTTGAGCTTGCGTTGGTTTTTCCCTTGAAGAGGAAAGGGTGATGCAACAAAGTAGAGATAAGTATCCCCCTCAGTTAAGAACCAAGGTATGAATCTAGTAGGAGATACAAGCAAGTCTCCAATCTATGCACATGCAAAAAAAATCAAACACTTGCCCCCATCGCGATAAAGGGGTTGTCACTCCCTTCACGGTCACTTGCAAAGGTGAGATCTGATAGAGATAGATATAAAAGATTACTAAAACGTAGAACACAATAAAAGTAAATAAATCGCAGCAAGGTATTATTTGGTTTTTGGGTCTATAGATCTGAAAATATATGATGGAAAATAGACCCGGGGGGCATAGGTTTCACTAGAGGCTTCTCTCTTGAAGGAAAATAATAAGGTGGGTGAACAAATTACTGTCAAGCAATTGATAGAAAAGTGCAAAGTTATGACGATATCCAAGGCAATGATTATGAATATAGGCATCATGACCATGTCAAGTAGACCGACTCCTACCTGCATCTACTACTATTACTCCACACATCGACTGCTATCCAACATACATCTAGAGTATTAAGTTCCGGAGTAATGCCCTAAGCAAGATGACATGATGTAGAGGGATAATCTTAAGCAATATGATGAAAACCCCATATTTTTACCCTTGATGGCAACAATAGAAATACGTGCCTCGCTACCCCTACTATGTCACTGGGTGAGGACACCGCAAGATTGAACCCAAAACTAAGCACCTCTCCCATTGCAAGAAAAACCAATCTAGTTAGCCAAACCAAACCGATAATTCGAAGAAAAAAATACAAAGATATGAAATCATGCATATAAGAATTTAGAGAAGATTCAAATAATATTCATAGATAATCTGATCATAAATCCAGAATTCATCGTATCTCGACAAACACACAGAAAGAAGATTACATCAGATAGATCTCCAAGAACATCCAGGAGAACATTGTATGGAAGATCAAAGAGAGAGAAGAAGCCATCTAGCTACTAGCTATGGACCAGTAGGTCTGTGGTAAACTACTCACGCTTCATCGAAAGGGCAATAGAGTTGATGTAGAAGCCCTTCGTGATTGAATCCCCCTCCGGCAGGATGCCGGAAAAGGCCCCAAGATGAGATCTGATATGTCCATTTTGCATCATGTTTTCCTACAGTTATTTATGTTGTTTTATGGTATAATAATACTTTTTGGAGTAATTCTAATGCCTTATCTCTCATAATATGAAAGGTATGCACAAAGGGGGAGAATTCTGGCAGCTGGAAATTTGGACCTAAAAATCTACGTCAAGCTACCTATTCTGGACAACTCCAAATGAGCTGAAAATTCCCGAGGATTTTTTATGGAATATTTAAGAATTATTGGAGCAAATAGGTACCAGAGGGGGCCACCAGGTGGGCACAACACACCTGGGCGCGCCAGGAGGCCCAGGCGCGCCCTGGTGGGTGCTGCCCTCCTCGACCCACCTCCGGTGCCCCTCTTCTGGTATATAACTCATTTTGATGTGGAAAAAGAATATAAGGAGAGGACTTTTGGGACAAAGTGCCGCCGCCTCGAGGCGGAACTTCGGCATGAGCACTTTTGCCCTCCAGCGGAGCAATTCCGCCGGGTGAACTTCACTCCCGGAGGGGGAAATCATCATCATCATCTTCACCAACAACTCTCCCATCTTGGGGAGGGCTATCTTCATCAACATCTTCAACAACACCAACTCCTCTCAAACCCTAGTTCATCTCTTGTGTTCAATCTTTGTACCAGAACTATAGATTGGTGCTTGTGGGTGACTAGTAGTGTTGATTACATCTTGTAGTTGATTACTATATGGTTCATTTGGTGGAGGATTATATGTTCAGATCCATTATGCTATTTAATACCCCTCTTATCTTGAGCATGATTATCATTTGTGAGTAGTTACTTTCGTTCTTGAGGTCACGGGAGAAATCATGTTGAAAGTAATCATGTGAACTTGATATGTGTTCAATATTTTGATGATATGTATGTTTTCATTCTCTTAGTGGTGTCATGTGAACGTCGACTACATGACACTTCACCATATTTGGGCCTAAGGGAATGCATTGTGGAGTAGTTATTAGATGGTGGGTTGCGAGAGTGGAAGAAGCTTAAACCCTAGTTTATGCGCTATTCCGCGAGGGACCGATTGGATCCAAAAGTTTAATGCTATGGTTTGAATTTATTCTTAATACTTTTCTCGTAGTTGCATATGCTTGCGAGAGGGTTAATCATAAGTAGGAGGTTTGTTCAAGTAAGAACAACACCTAAGCACCGATCCACCCACATATCAGATTATCAAAATAGTGAACACGAATTAAGCCAACATGATGAAAGTGACTAGATGAAATTCCCGTGTACCCTCAAGAACACTTTGCTTATCATAAGAGACCATTTTAGCCTGTCCTTTGTCTCAAAAGGATTGGGCTACCTTGCTGCACTTTTGTTACTACTATCGTTACTTGCTAGTTACAAATTATGTTGCTATCAAACTAGTTCGCTACTTACTGTTGGGGAACGTTGCAGAAAATTAAATTTTTTCCTACAGTTTCACCAAGATCCATCTATGAGTTCATCTAAGAAACGAGTGATAGGAGAGAGATGCATCTACATACCACTTGTAGATCACGTGCGAAAGCGTTCAAGGGAACGGGGATGATGGAGTCGTACTCGCCGTGATCCAAATCACCGATGACCAAGTGCCGAACGGACAGCACCTCCGCGTTCAACACACGTACGGAGCGGATGACGTTTCCTCCTTCTTGATCCAGCAAGGGGGAAGGAGAGGTTGAGGAAGAAGGCTCCAGCAGCAGCACGACGGCGTGGTGATGGTGGAGATGCAGTACTCTGACAGGGCTTCGCCAAGCACTTAACGGAGGAGGAGAGGTGTTGGGGAGGGGAGGGGCTGCGCCTTGGATGTCCTATGCAGCCCTCCCCTTGCCCCTCTATTTATAGGGGAAGGGGGAAGGGGGCCAGCCCCCTCTAGATGAGATCTAGAGGGGGGGGCAAGGGAGGGGGCTTCCCCCCAAGCAAGGGGGGCGCCCCCACTAGGGTTTCCCCCGAAACCTTAGGCGCATGGGCCCAAGGGGGGGGGGTGAAGCCCTCCAGGGGCTGGTTCCCTGTCCCCCACGGCCCATGAGGCCCTCCGAGAGGGGTGGCACTTCCCGGTGGACCCCCGGAACCCCTCTAGTGGCCCCGGTACAATACCGATATGCCCCCGAAATTTCCGGTGACCGTATGACAACTTCCCATATATAAATCTTCACCTCAGGACTATTCAGGAACTCCTCGTGACGTCCAGGATCTCATCCGGGACTCCGAACAACATTTGGTAATCACACACAAGTCTTCCTAATAACCCTAGCGTCACCGAACCTTAAGTGTGTAGACCCTACGGGTTCGGGAGACATGCAGACATGACCGAGAAGGATCTCCGGTCAATAACCAACAGCGGGATCTGGATACCCATGTTGGCTACCACATGCTCCTCGATGATCTCATCGGATGAACCACGATGTCGAGGATTCAATCAACCCCGTATACAATTCCCTTTGTCAAACGGTACGTTACTTGCTCGAGACTCGATCGTCGGTATCCCAATACCTCGTTCAGTCTCGTTACCGGCAAGTCACTTTACTCGTACCGTAATGCATGATCCCGTGACCAAACACTTGGTCACTTTGAGGTCATTATGATGATGCATTACCGTGTGGGCCCAGAGATACCTCTCTGTCATACGGAGTGACAAATGCCAATCTCCATCCGTGTCAACCCAACACACACTTTCGGAGATACCTGTAGTGCCCCTTTATAGTCACCCAGTTACGTTGTGATGTTTGGTACACTCAAAGAACTCCTACGGTATCCGGGAGTTTCACGATCTCATGGTCTAAGGAAGAGATACTTGACATTGGAAAAGCTCTAGCAAAACGAACTACACGATCTTGTGCTATGCTTAGGATTGGGTCTTGTCCATCACATCATTCTCCCAATGATGTGATCTCGTTATCAACAACATCTAATGTCCATAGTCAGGAAACCATGACTATCTGTTGAACAACGAGCTAGTCAAATAGAGGCTCACTAGGGACGTATTGTGGTCTATGTATTCACATGTGTATTACGATTTCCGGTTAATACAAATATAGCATGAATAAAAGACAACTATCATGAACAAAGAAATATAATAATACTCCTTTTATTATTGCCTCTAGGGCATATTTCCAATAGTCTCCCACTTGCACTAGAGTCAATAATCTAGTTATATTGTGATGAATTGAACACCCATAGAGTTCTGGTGTTGATCATGTTTTGCTCGCGGAAGAGGTTTAGACAACGGATCTACGACATTCAGATCCGTGTGTACTTTGCAAATATCTATGTCTCCATCTTGAACATTTTCACGGATGGAGTTGAAACGACACTTGATGTGCCCGGTCTTCTTGTGAAACCTGGGCTCCTTGGCAAGGGCAATAGCTCCAGTGTTTTCATAGAAGAGAGTGATCGGCCCTGACGCATTGGGTATGACTCCTAGGTCGGTGATGAACTCCTTCATCAATATTGCTTCATGCGCTGCCTCCGAGGCTGCCATGTACTCTGCTTCACATGTAGATCCCGCCACGACACTCTGCTTGCAACTGAACCAGCTTACTGCTCCATGATTCAACATATACATGTATCCGGTTTGTGACTTAGAGTCATCCAGATCTGTGTCGAAGCTAGCGTCGACGTAACCCTTTACGACGAGCTCTTCGTCACCTCCATAAACAAGAAACATGTCCTTTGTTCTTTTCAGGTACTTCAGGATATTCTTGACCGCTGTCCAGTGTTCCTTGCCGGGATTACTTTGGTATCTTCCTACCAAACATACGACAAGTTTTACATCAGGTCTGGTACACAGCATGGCATACATAATAGATCCTATGGCTGAGGCATAGGGGATGACACTCATCTCTTCTTTATCTTTTGCCGTGGTCGGGCATTGAGCCGAGCTCAATCTCACACCCTGTAATACAGGCAAGAACCCTTTCTTGGACTGATCCATTTTGAACTTCTTCAAAATCTTATCAAGGTATGTGCTTTGTGAAAGACCTATGAGGCGTCTCGATCTATCCCTATAGATCTTGATGCCTAATATGTAAGCAGCTTCTCCAAGGTCCTTCATTGAAAAACACTTATTCAAGTAGGCCTTAATGCTGTCAAAGAATTAAATATCATTTCCCATCAAAAGTATGTCATCTACATATAATATGAGAAATGCTACAGAGCTCCCACTCACTTTCTTGTAAACGCAGGCTTCTCCATAAGTCTGCATAAACCCAAACGCTTTGATCATCTCATCAAAGCGAATGTTCCAACTCCGAGATGCTTGCACCAGCCCATAAATGGATTGCTGGAGCTTGCATACGTTGTTAGCATTCTTAGGATCGACAAAACCTGCCGGCTGCATCATATACAGCTCTCCCTTAAGATAACCGTTAAGGAATGCCGTTTTGACGTCCATCTGCCATATCTCATAATCATAGTATGCGGCAATTGCTAACATGATTCGGACGGACTTAAGCTTTGCTACGGGAGAGAAAGTCTCATTGTAGTCAACTCCTTGAACTTGCCGATAACCCTTAGCGACAAGTCGAGCTTTATAGATGGTAACATTACCATCCGCGTCCGTCTTCTTCTTAAAGATCCATTTGTTTTCTATCGCTTGCCGATCATCGGGCAAGTCTGTCAAAGTCCATACTTTGTTTTCATACATGGATTCTATCTCGGATTGCATGGCTTCTAGCCATTTGTTGGAATCTGGGCCCGCCATAGCTTCTTCATAGTTCGAAGGTTCACCGTTGTCTAACAACATGATTTCCAGGACAGCGTTGCCATACCACTCTGGTGTGGAATGTGTCCTTGTGGACCTACGAAGTTCAGTAGCAACTTGATCTGAAGTACCTTGATCGTCATCATTAATTTCCTCTCTAGTCGGTGTTGGCACCACATGAACATTTTCCTGAGCTGCACTACTTTCCGGTTCAAGAGGTAGTACTTCATCGAGTTCTACTTTCCTCCCACTTACTCCTTTCGAGAGAAACTCTTTTTCCAGAAAGGATCCGTTCTTGGCAACAAAGATCTTGCCTTCGGATCTAAGGTACAAGGTATACCCAATGGTTTCCTTAGGGTATCCTATGAAGACGCATTTTGGCGACTTGGGTTCGAGCTTTTCAGGTTGAAGTTTCTTGACATAAGCATCGCATCCCCAAACTTTTAGAAACGACAGCTTAGGTTTCTTCCCAAACCATAATTCATACGGTGTCGTCTCAACGGATTTAGACGATGCCCTATTTAAAGTGAATGTAGCTGTCTCTAGAGCGTATCCCCAAAATGATAGCGGTAAATCGGTAAGAGACATCATAGATCGCACCATATCCAATAGAGTGCGATTACGATGTTCGGACGGACCGTTACGCTAAGGTGTTCTAGGCGGCGTGAGTTGTGAAACGATTCCACATTTCCTTAAGTGTGTACCAAATTCATGACTTAAATATTCTCCTCCACGATCTGATCGTAAGAATTTTATCTTTCATTCATGTTGATTCTCTACCTCGTTCTGAAATTCCTTGAACTTTTCAAAGGTCTTAGACTTGTGTTTCATCAAGTAGACATACCCATATCTACTTAAGTCATCAATGAGAGTGAGAACATAACGATATCCTCCGCGAGTCTCAATGCTCATTGGACCGCACACATCGGTATGTATGATTTCCAATAAGTTGGTTGCTCGCTCCATTGTTCCGGAGAACGGAGTCTTGGTCATTTTGCCCATGAGGCATGGTTCGCATGTGTCAAATGATTCATAATCGAGAGACTCTAAAAGTCCATCAGCATGGAGCTTCTTCATGCGCTTGACACCAATGTGACCAAGGCGGCAGTGCCACAAGTATGTGGGACTATCGTTATCAACTTTACATCTTTTGGTATTCACACTATGAATATGTGTAACATTACGTTCGAGATTCATTAAGAATAAACCATTGACCATCGGGGCATGACCATAAAACATATTTCTCATATAAATAGAACAACCATTATTCTCGGATTTAAATGAGTAGCCATCTCGCATCAAACGAGATCCAGATACAATGTTCATGCTCAAACTTCTCACTAAATAACAATTATTGAGGTTTAAAACTAATCCCGTAGGTAAATGTAGAGGTAGCGTGCCGACAACGATCACATCGACCTTGGAACCATTCCCGACGCACATCGTCACCTCGTCCTTCGCCAGTCTCCGCTTATTCCGTAGCTCCTGCTGTGAGTTACAAATATGAGCAACGACACCGGTATCAAATACCCAGGAGTTACTACGAGTACTGGTAAGGTACACATCAATTACATGTATATCAAATATACCTTTAGTGTTGCCGGCCTTCTTGTCCGCTAAGTATTTGGGGCAGTTCCGCTTCCAGTGACCCTTTCCTTTGCAATAAAAGCACTCAGTCTCAGGCTTGGGTCCATTCTTTGACTTCTTCCCGATAACTGGCTTACCGGGTGCGGTAACATCTTTGCCGTCCTTCTTGAAGTTCTTCTTACCCTTGCCCTTCTTGAACTTAGTGGTCTTATTGACCATCAACACTTGATGTTCTTTCTTGATTTCAACCTCTGCTGACTTCAGCATTGAAAATACTTCAGGAATGGTCTTTACCATCCCCTGCATATTGTAGTTCATCACAAAGCTCTTGTAGCTTGGTGGGAGTGACTGAAGGATTCTGTCAATGACCGCCTCGTCCGGGAGGTTGATCTCCAGCTGGGACAGGCGGTTGTGCAACCCAGACATTTTGAGTATGTGCTCACTGACAGAACTATTTTCCTCCATCTTACAACTATAGAACTTGTCGGAGACTTCATATCTCTCGACCCGGGCATGAGCTTGAAAAACCATTTTCAGCTCCTCGAACATCTCATATGCTCCGTGTTTCTCAAAACGCTTTTGGAGCCCCGGTTCTAAGCTATAAAGCATGCCGCACCGAACGAGGGAGTAATCATGAGCACGTGACTGCCAAGCATTCATAATGTCTTGGTTCTCTGGGATGGGTGCTTCACCTAGCGGTCCTTCTAGGACATATGCTTTCTTGGCTGCTACGAGGATAATCCTCAGGTTCCGGACCCAGTCCGAATAGTTGCTACCATCATCTTTCAGCTTGGTTTTCTCTAGGAACACGTTGAAGTTCATGTTGACATTAGCGTTGGCCATTTGATCTACAAGACATATTTTGCAAATATTTTAGACTAAGTTCATGATAATTAAGTTCATCTAATCAAATTATTTAATGAACTCCCACTCAGATTAGACATCCCTCTAGTCATCTAAGTGTTACACGATCCGAGTCGACTAGGCCGTGTCCGATCATCACGTGAGACGGACTAGTCATCATCGGTGAACATCTCCATGTTGATCGTATCTTCCATACGACTCATGTTCGACCTTTCGGTCTCTTGTGTTCCGAGGCCATGTCTTTACATGCTAGGCTCGTCAAGTTAACCCTAAGTGTTTATGCATGTGTAAAACTGTCTTACACCCATTGTATGTGAACGTAAGGATCTATCACACCCGATCATCATGTGGTGCTTCGAAATGACGAACTTTAGCAACGGTGCACAGTTAGGGGGAACACTTTCTTGAAATTATTATAAGGGATCATCTTATTTTCTACCGTCGTTCTAAGTAAACAAGATGCATAAACATAATAAACATCACATGCAATTATATAATAGTGACATGATATGGCCAATATCATATAGCTCCTTTGATCTCCATCTTCGGGGCTCCATGATCATCTTCGTCACTGGCATGACACCATGATATCCATCATCATGATCTCCCTCATCGTGTCTTCATGAAGTTGTCATGCCAAGGACTACTTATACTTCTATGGCTAACGCGTTTAGCAATAAAGTAAAGTAATTTACATGGCGTTCTTCAATGACACGCAGGTCATACAAAAAATAAAGACAACTCCTATGGCTCCTGCCGGTTTTCATACTCATCGACATGCAAGTCATGATTCCTATTACAAGAACATGATCTTATACATCACAATATGTCATTCATCATTCATCACAACTTCTGGCCATATCACATCACATGACAATTGCTGCAAAAACAAGTTAGACGTCCTCTAATTGTTGTTGCATCTTTTACGTGGCTGCAATTGGATTCTAGCAAGAAAGTTTTCTTACCTACGAATAACCACAGTGTAATTTTGTCAACTTCTATTTACCCTTCATAAGGACCCTTTTCGTCCAATCCGCTCCAACTAAAGTGGGAGAGACAGACACCCGCTAGCCACCTTATGCAACTGGTGCATGTCAGTCGGTGGAACCTGTCTCACGTAAGCGTACGTGTAAGGTCGGTCCGGGCCGCTTCATCCCACAATACCGCTGAAGAAAAATAAGACTAGTAGCGGCAAGCAAGTTGACAAGATCTAAGCCCAGAACAAAATTGTGTTCTACTCGTGCAATAGAGAACTACGCATAGACCTAGCTCATGATGCCACTGTTGGGGAACGTTGCAGAAAATTAAAATTTTTCCTACGGTTTCACCAAGATCCATCTATGAGTTCATCTAAGCAATGAGTGATAGGAGAGAGATGCATCTATGTACCACTTGTAGATCGCGTGCGGAAGCGTTCAAGGGAACGGGGATGATGGAGTCATACTCGCCGTGATCCAAATCACCGATGACCAACTGCCGAACGGACAGCACCTCCGCGTTCAACACACATACGGAGCTGATGACGTCTCCTCCTTCTTGATCCAGCAAGGGGGAAGGAGAGGTTGAGGAAGAAGGCTCCAGCAGCAGCACGACGGCGTGGTGATGGTGGAGAGGCAGTACTCCGACAGGGCTTCACCAAGCACTTAACGGAGGAGGAGAGGTGTTGGGGAGGGGAGGGGCTGCGCCTTGGATGTCCTATGCAGCCCTCCCCTCGCCCCTCTATTTATAGGGGAAGGGGGAAGGGGGCCGGCCCCCTCTAGATGAGTTCTAGAGGGGGGGCGGCCAAGGGAGGGGGCTTGCCCCCCAAGCAAGGGGAGCGCCCCCACTAGGGTTTCCCCCCAAACCCTAGGCGCATGGGCCCAAGGGGGGGGGGCGCCCAGCCCTCGAGGGGCTGGTTCCCTGCCCCCTACGACCCATGAGGCCCTCCGAGAGGGGTGGCCCCTCCCGGTGGACCCCCGGAACCCCTCCGGTGGCCCCGGTACAATACCGATATGGCCCCGAAACTTTCCGGTGACCGTATGACAACTTCCCATATATAAATATTCACCTCTGTACTATTCCGGAACTCCTCGTGACGTCCGGGATCTCATCCGGGACTTCGAACAACATTCGGTAATCACATACAAGTCTTCCTAATAACCCTAGCGTCACCGAACCTTAAGTGTGTAGACCCTACTGGTTCTTGAGACATGCAGACATGACCGAGAAGGCTCTCCGATCAATAACCAACAGCAGGATCTGGATACCCATGTTGTCTCCCACATGCTTCTCGATGATCTCATCGGATGAACCACGATGTCGAGGATTCAATCAACCCCGTATACAATTCCCTTTGTCAAACGGTACGTTACTTGCCCGAGACTCGATCGTTGGTATCCCAATACCCCGTTCAGTCTCGTTACCGGCAAGTCACTTTACTCGTACCGTAATGCATGATCCTGTGACCAAACACTTGGTCACTTTGAGCTCATTATGATGATGCATTACTGTGTGGGCCCAGAGATACCTCTCCGTCATACGGAGTGACAAATCCCAGTCTCGATCCGTGTCAACCCAACAGACACTTTCGGAGATACCTGTAGTGCACCTTTATAGTCACCCAGTTACGTTGTGATGTTTGGTACACCCAAAGCACTCCTACGGTATCTAGGAGTTACACGATCTCATGGTCTAAGGAAGAGATACTTGACATAGGAAAAGCTCTAGCAAAACGAACTACACGATCTTGTGCTATGCTTAGGATTGGGTCTTGTCCATCACATCATTCTCCCAATGATGTGATCCCGTTATCAACGACATCTAATGTCCATAGTCAGGAAACCATGACTATCTGTTGACCAACGAGCTAGTCAAATAGAGGCTCACTAGGGACGTATTGTGGTCTATGTATTCACACGTGTATTATGATTTCCGGATAATACAATTATAGCATGAATAAAAGACAACTATCATGAACAAAGAAATATAATAATAATCCTTTTGTTATTGCCTCTAGGGCATATTTCCAACACTTACATGTTTAGCACTTGCGGACATTACCTTGCTGAAAACCACTTGTCATTTCCTTCCGCTCCTCATTGGGTTCAACACTCTTACTTATCGAAAAGGTTACAATTGAAATCGTATACTTGTGGGTCATCAGGATCTCACGCGAACAACAGGTTACGACGGCGGAAAAGTATTTTGGTGGACCCTTCTGGTTGTTTTGGAATATTTGAGGATTTATAGAGCTGAGAGGGAGGTCGGTGGACTCTCGGGGGCCCCACAAGCCAGGGGCGCCCCCCTAGGGCGTGCCCTGAGGGCTTGCGGAGCCCTTACGACTCTTCTGACTTTGCCTCCAAGTTCTGTGGATGTCTTCTGGTCCAACAAAAATCATGGCGAAAGTTTTATTCCGTTCAGACTTCGTTTGATATTCCTTTTCTGTAAAACTCAAAAACAAGGAAAAACATAAACTGGCACTGGGCTCTAGGTTAATAATTTAGTCCCAAAAATAATATAAAATAGCATATTAATGCATATAAAACATCCAAAACATATAATGTAATAGCATGGAACAATAAAAAAATTATAGATACGTTGGGGACATATCAGTCGCCATCATCATCACCA
Organism: Triticum aestivum; assembly: GCF_018294505.1. Taxonomy (NCBI): domain Eukaryota; kingdom Viridiplantae; phylum Streptophyta; class Magnoliopsida; order Poales; family Poaceae; genus Triticum; species Triticum aestivum. The sequence goes on from NC_057795.1 coordinate 69,177,010, forward strand.
ACCCTTCTTCATTACCAATTTCATGATGCTCACTACCGGGAGTGATTAATTCCTTCGTAGGCTTGCTGGATGGTGATGGAGTTGGATGTGATTTGTCATGTAATCGAGTCAATTTGTTTGGGCTTGATCCCTAGTATCCACTATGTTTTGAGATTGATGTTGCCATGACTTTGCTATGCTTAATGTTTGTCACTAGGGCCCGAGTGCCATGATTTTAGATCTGAACCCTTAATGTTTTCAGGAATATATTTGAGTTCTTGATCCTATCTTGCAAGTTGTATACACCTATTACGTATTATGATCCGTATACCCCAAGGTGACAATAACTTGGATTCTTTTTGGTGATTAGCGTAGTAGGAGGAGTTCATGTATTCACTAAGTGCTAATGCTTTGTTTCTGGTCTCTATTAAAAGGAGGCCTTAATATCCCTTAGATTTCCTTATGGACACCGCTGCCACAGGAGGGTAGGTCAAAAATGTCATGCAAGTTCTTATTATAAGCACATATCACTATATACGTAATACATGCCAATGTTACATTGTTGAATTGGAGCTATTGGGTATCACTCTAGGTTGTGACTGTTGCATGAGGAGTTTTATCCATCACTGATCCAATGCGTATGCTTTTTTTCATATTGATCTTTGCTAAGTTACTTTCGTTGCTGCAGCTGTTATAATCACCCCAAACTTCTATTGTTACTGTTACTACTGCTATCAAACTATGATATTACTGTGCTACTGATGTCGCTTGAACTACGTTCGTATTTCCCCAAAGAGGAAGGGATGATGCATCACAACTTCGGTAGGTATTTCCCTTAGTTATGAAACCAAGGTTATCGAACTAGTAGGAGAACCAAGCAACACTATGTAAACGACACCTGCACACAAAGAACAAATACTTGCAACCCGATGTGTAAAAGGGGTTGTCAATCCCTTTCGGGTAATGGTGCCAGGAATTGTCAAGTTGACGGGATAAAAATTATGATAGATTGATAGATGCAAATAATAGCAAATAAAACTCCGCAAGATATTTTTGGGTTTTTGATAATATAGATCTGAAAATAAAATATGCAAATAAAAGAAAAGGCAAATAGCAATATAGATCTGCAAATATATGATGGTAAAATAGACCTGGGGGCCGTAGATTTCACTAGTGGCTTCTCTCAAGAAATAGCACACGGTGGGTAAACATATTACTGTTGGGCAATTGATAGAACATCGGATAATTATGAGGATATCCATGCAATGATCATTATATAGGCGTCACGTCTAAGATTAGCAGATTGACTCCTGCCTGCATCTACTACTATTACTCCAAACATCAACCACTATCCAACATGCATCTAGTGTATTAAGTTCATGGAAAAATGGAGTAATGAAATAAGAACGATGACATGATGTAGACAAGATCTATTCGTGTAGGGATAGCCCCCATCTTCTTATACTTAATAGCAATGATACATGCATGTCTTGGTGACCCTTCTGTCACTGGGAAAGAACACCGCACGATAGAACCCATCACAAAGCACCTCTTTCCAGGGCAAGAAAAATCGATCTAGTCGGCCTAACTAAACCAAAGATTCGAAGAAGAAATTCGAGGCTATAAGTAATCATGCGTATAAGAGATCAAAAACTCAAATAACTTTCATGGATATATAGATCCGATCATAAACTCAAAGTTCATTGGATCCCAATAAACACACCGCAAAAAGAGTTACATCAAATAGATCTCCAAGATACCATTGTATTGATAATCAAAAAGAGAGAAGAAGCCATCTAGCCACTAACTACTCACGCATCATCGAAGAGGGACCACTGAGGACGATGGACCCCTCCGTGATGGTGCCTAGATTGGATCTCGTGGTTCTGGAACTTGCAGTGGCAGGAATTTTGTTTCATCGACTCCCCTAAGATTTTTCAAATATTGGGGTATTTATAGAGCGAAGAGCTGGTGTGGGAGGCCACTGAGGTGGGCACAACCCACCAGGGCGCGCCCTGGGGGAGGGGGGTTGTGCTCCCCTCGGGCCACCCATCTGGTACTTCTTTGGCCCATCTTCTGTCTTTTGGTCCAAAAAAAGTCTCCAAAAAGTTTCGGTGCATTTGGACTCTGTTTGGTACTGATATTCTGCAAAGTAAAAAAAGCAAAAAATAGCAACTGACACTAGGCACTATGTCCATAGGTTAGTCCCAAAAAATGATATAAAGTTGCTATAAAATGATTGTAAAACATCTAATAATGATAATATAATAGCATGGAACAATCAAAAATGATAGATACATTGGAGACGTATCAGCTACTAAAAACTTTGCTGCAGATATTTAGTTCTCCAAGTGTGGTTGAATTGACAACTCAACTGCTAATACTTGCAAATATTCTTTTGCTCCCCTTGTGTAGAATCAATAATTTTTTGGTGAAATACCACCCTTGAAGATTGTCACGATCCACTATACTTGTGGGTTATCAAGACATTTTTTCTGGCGCCATTGCCGGGGAGCATAACTCTATTTGTTGTGTCACTTGGGAATTATATAGGTTGATCACTCTGAAGAATCTGAAAGACACTAACACGAGGGAAGGTAAGGAACTGCCATCTAGCTTTGCACTTGATTCACCTTCTGTTTTGAGTAGACTTGTGACACCACCACCTGCTATTAATTCTGATAGGTCACAAGTAATTGATGATGCTACTTCCGCTATGAATGATGCTAGTACTTTGCTTGATAATAATGTTCCACTAGGTGAATTTCTTGATGAACAACTTGATAAAGCTAAAGAAATTGAGAGTGCTGAAACTAATGAAACAACTGAAAATTATGATTCACTTATATTGCCTAGCTCTCCTACTATAGTTGAAATGCCTAAGATACATGAGGGTTATGTTATGGATGGGGAGATAGCTAGAGAGTTTCTTGCTTGTAATGATGGAGAATATGTTAAGAAATTATTGAGTAAGCTGAAAGAAAGTCTATGATAGGAAGAGTGAAATATGGTCCTAAGTTCACTACTTTTCCTATCTTTGTTACTGATAAGGATTTTGAATTCTCTGTCGATCCTAAGTTAATTACTTTGGTTGAATATGATCCTTCCCATGGTTATGAATCTGAAACTGTTGTGGCACACCTTACTAAATTAAATGATATAGCCACCCTATTTGCTCACGAGAAAAAAAATCGCTACTACTATATTCTTAAGTTGTTTCCTTTCTCACTTGGTTTAATCTCTTGCTCCTGGTTGTGTGCATAGTCCCTAGGATATGATATACTACTTCTTTGAAAAATATATTCCTGCTCATGAGAAACAAGATGTCTTATAGAAAATATTTAACTTTGTGCAAATTGAAAAAGAACTACAAGAAACTTGTTAATACGTGACGGTCCTAGTCCATCACAAATCAACCAAAATTTGTCATGCGTTCAGGTCCACGAAGGATCTGAGATCCGTCATGTATATCACGTCATAATTTGACATCGTACCTTCCATGACGGTACTTGGCCGTCACGGATCTGCCTCAGGCCCGCCAAGCCCAAACTGGGCTGTGAAGGAACAAACCGTCACCGATTTACATGACGTGGATGCAACGTGGACCTAACAAGGCGTTTACGTGGATCTGACATGGAGACTAACATGGCCCATGTTGTAAACAGCCCAATTAGGGATTTGGCCCAATAATTTTGAACAGTCCAACCGATCAGTTATTTATCTTTGTCCTGCCATTAGCCTACCTGTTTTTTGGTTCAAACTATTAGCTCCATTTTAGTATAGCCGGTTTTCTATATACAAAACAATTTACAACAGGGCAACCAAATTATATTCATTCAAAAAATAGCAATTGTTTACATGACAAAACAGATTTCCAACAATCTAGTCTGATTTGAAAAAACAAAGCTTAATATCAAAACATCACGAGCATATCTAGCGCTATAAGCATCTTTTAAAAAATTGAGTTACATGGCTTCAAAGAAAATGCACTACTAGCTGATTTTAATCTCCAACACTACAGCAATTCAAGGCAGCTATCCAGACCCAATTAATTCCTGCTAAAAAACTTCAATCTCCAGTAACACGGTGGCAAACCTGCATAGAATCAAAACACATTCAAAATTATAATCAAGTTAGCCTACAAGTGACAAGCAAATTTAGTCCAAAGAAAAGTGTGACAAATGAAAGTATAATCAAGTTAGCCTACAAGTGACAAGTAACAAACACACATCACAGAACTAAAAGTGCAATAACAGCAGCAGTTGGTTCAGCCATTGGTTCTGGACCAAACAAACAGCAAGTGCATGTGGCTAACCCGGCTGGGACTTGCCTATTTTCCGGACTAGCAAACAAACATGAGATTTCTCAAAGAAGAAAGCAAACAAACATGACACGAACAAGTACTTAGTTTTATTTTTTTGTGAGAGGAAGTTGTGCCCCAGTACAGGTATTAAGTTTATCTGGATCAAACATTTCTATACTCTAAAAGAAATGAAAACAAAAGTGAGAGGCAGGCACTTAGTTTCTTTTGTGAGAGGAAGCTATACGCGCCTGTACAAGTACTTAGTTTTTCTGGATTAAAATTTTCTGTACAAGCGATCAGCTGAAAATTATGTAAAGAAAATTCTGCCAGCAAACACTGTACCACACCATTCCTTAACAAAAAAGAATGACAGTAAAGAAGTGGTAGACTAACTTCAAGATAATTAACACAAACTGGACATAAACATAGGACAAGTTCAAACCAAAGTATGTAATGTTGTGGACTATATAACCCAATGTTTATGCTGCAAGTTATCTCAAAGCGACAAAAAATACAGTACTAAACAATACTTGCTTGCCAAGTGAACTTCAAATGCCATACAAAATATTGACAAAGAATAAGATACAGTTTCACTGAGAGATCTCCCACACTAATAGTTTATTTGTGGAGTACTAAGCGGTGTACTTGTTATTACATGAAAAATTCAAAATGTGTACTGTAGTGAATTATGAAACAAGAAAATACTTGATAAACAGTGAACTAATAGTTAGGAAAGCGAGGCCTGAATTGATCATGCTCTGCTTATATTGAAGAACGGGTAGAAAAGCTAGTCTAGTATCCTTGTTACTTCTTTTCATAACAATTCTATATGCTCAGGGCTAGGGCTTTCCCACTTGACCAGCATTGAGAGTACTATTATTTATGGCGGAAACAATAATGAAATGAACAAGTACATTTGTGAACAAGGTGATAGGTGTAGTTCAGTAGTAGTTGAGCCGGGGAATGAAAATAGCGGAGAAATCATAGGAGTGACAGTGGAGAACTAACCCTTGGTTGATCGTGGTTCAGCTCCCAACGACCACCATGGTTGCCCTCTCAAGCTCTATTGTGCACAATGCAGTGGACGACTGTTACAGAGCTACCTAGACCTGCATCCCAAAAACAAGAGATCATAATCAGACAATTAGATTGTTAAGTGATCGAAATAAAAAGAGGAATAACATGAAGAAAAATGATTTAGGATCACTTGTCACGAGCACTATTCAGGAAGGCAACCTAGTGATGGAGCAAAGGAGTTGAAGAACCAATGCGTTGTGTCACTCTGATGGCAAGTGCTAGCTAGCTCGGTGTCTGCCTCAAGGTTGAGAGAGTGAGCAAACACTTGGCCTTGGTACTAGTAGCAGATGCACAACTAAAAGTAGTAATACTACTCTAAATTGACTCGCTAATAGATGTGTTTAGTACACAAATTAACAGGTTTAAACCTCTGTATTATTACTGTAGGACTGCCACAATGTAACGATGTAATTTTCTTCTTAGGTTCAGATTAAACATATTTTTGGCATACATATTCACCTGGCTGGCTGCATGAGACAACAAGGATAGAAAAAGAAAAGTACCTAGGGAGAAATCACTAAACAGAACATGTCGACATGTTAATACAGTAACAGAAATCATGTCTCCAAGACCTAGGGAAATATTCTAAAGTGAAATTAGAACTTGATAAAAGGCCAAATACCATAGTGCGGTGGTTTGACTCTGCTTTGTACCCTGTTGTTTGTCTCTACTTGGTACCCTACAGTGTAGAGGATATAGAAACATTCAGAGAAAAATCAGTGTTAAACATTCAGAGAGGAAGCACGCACACACAACACACCGGCTGCTGCACCAGATCCCCTAGCTGCCAGCACCTTGTCAGCACGCACAGACAACACAGCCTTATAGTTAGAGAGGGCAGTAGCCACGCTAGGTAATCGACACTGACAGTGTTGGACCTTTGTTATGAATCTATATAGGAACAGAGGTGACGCCACTGTTCAAATACGCATGCATCATTAAGTACTATCTACTGTATATAGTAAGAAAGGGGATTAAAAGATTGACTAAACTGATGGGCACCAAAGAATTTAACATTGCAAGTGAAATAAGAACTATATTGTATAGCATTGAAAAAAACTCATCAATAATATTGTAACTTGGTATATCCCTTCTTGCCTCCTTCCCTAAGATACATGATACATCAACGATTGAAAAAGGCCATCAATTTGACGAGTACACAACACACTCTGAACCCAAAGACAGTATACAGACTAGTCGGTGAATCAAGAAGAAGCACAAATTTGCTGCTGGAACTGTTGTCAAGACAGAGAGAATGAATTCATAAGGTTATTCACTACAAGTAGAATGGAAACCTACAACTGCTAAAATTCATCCTCAGACAGACTGCTCATTGACAAGCTGCTCCTTGAATGCTAAGTACTCAGAAACTGTTCACGAATTGCAGGACTCTCAAACAATTCCTGCACACATGCATTAGGGGATCAAAACAAATCACGAGAGGCAGGTGGGGGACATGAGGGAGGGGGCTATAGTGATCTTGGTCGGACGGGGGGCTAACCTTGGTGGAGAAGAGGTGTCGCGGACGGCGGCCCAGGAGTTGGTCGCTCGCCACTGGACGTTGCCTAGCGGCATCACCGCACAGCCGGCAAGGTGGGCTCAAGGAAGAGGGGTGTGGATGGAGAGGAGCTACCGGAGACACGATGTGTGGATGGAGAGGAGCCGCCGGAGATGTGAAGTGTTGGACACAATGCCACGGCCAAAACCCTAGCCATGGCTAAGGGTCACAGGCGAGCGCCGGAGAGGAATGGATGTATTGCGAGAGGGATGGATGGGTGGGGGATGCGGTGGATCTGGTAGTTGTCGGAGCTGCGAGGTGAGAAGAAGGGATGGGAGGGCCGGCGGCGAGCTATGGGAGGAAGGACACGAAGATGTGGTGGGTGGCGGCGTGCGGTGGGAGATGAGGGAGGGGCTGCGGATGGAGAGAGGAGGGGACAGGGAGGAGGATTTAGGGTTAGCATTTTATATGGGAATAGTTAGGTGGGCTTGAGCGGGCTTTGAGCGGGCTTGCGGGGCTGTGCCAGGCCGTCCGTGACAGATTTCAAAAATGTCATGAGAAATCCGTCATGGATTAACAGGTTTCCCTCAAGCTTGGGGGAGGCTTCTCCAATTATACTTAATGCTTTGCCTAATCATCCTCTTAATAAAAATGAAATACTTGATATATTTTATAATGGACTACCCTATGCTTCTAGGGACTACCTAGATAGTTGTGCTCGTTGTGTTTTGAGGGAACAAACTGTTGAAAAGGCTGAAGAACTATTGAACAATATATTGAGAAATGAAAATGTTTGGACACTTCCTAAACCACTGATACGTCCATTTTGCATCATTCTTTTATATCATTATTTAGTGCATTATGGACTGTTATTTCACTTTATGGTACAATACTTATGCCTTTTCTCTCTTATTTTACAAGATTTACATGAAGAGGGAGAATGCCGGCACCTGGAATTCTGGACCGGAAAGGAGCAAATCTGAGAGACCTATTCTGCACAACTCCAAAAGTCCTGAAAATTTACGGAGAATTATTTCTGAATATATTAAAAATATTGGGCGAAGAAAATACCACCGGGGACCCACTAGGTGGCCACAAGCCTGGGGGGGGGGCGCTCCCTACCCCTGGGCATGCCCCGAGGGGTTGTGGGCCCCCTGTAGGCCTCTGGTGCCCTTCTATGCTATATGGTGTCTTTTGAGCTGGAAAAAATTAAGAGGAAGCTTTCGGGACAAAGCGCCGCCGTCTCGAGGCGGAACTTGGGCAGAATTAATCTGGGGCTTCGGCGAAGTTGCCAGGGAAACTTCCTTCCTAGAGGAGGAAATCTAAGCCATCATCATCACCAATGGCCCTCTAATCAAGAGGGGGTCAATCTGCATCAACATTTTCACTAGCACCATCTCCTCTCAAACCCTAGTTCATCTCTTGTATCCGATCTTTGTCTCACAACTTCAGATTGGTACTTGTGGGTTGCTAGTAGTGTTGATTACTCCTTGTAGTTGATGCTAATTGGTTTATTCGGTGGAAGATCATATGTTCAGATCATTTATGCTATTAAATACTCCTCTGATTTAGAACATGAATATGCTTTGTGCATAGTTACATTTGTTCCTGAGGACATGGGAGAAGTCTTGTTATAAGTAATCATGTGAATTTGGTATTTTTTTGATATTTTGATGAGATGTATGTTGTCTTTCCTCTATTGGTGTTATGTGAACGTCAACTACATGACACTTCACCATGGCCTAGGGGAAGTCATTGGGAAGTAATAACTAGATGATGGGTTGCTAGAGTGATAGAAGCTTAAATCCTAGCTTATGCGTTGCTTCGTAATGGGCTGATTTGGATCCATATGTTTCCTGCTATGGTTAGATTTATCTTAATTCTTCTTTTGTAGTTGCGATGCTTGCGAGAGTGGTTAATCATATGTGGGAGGCTTGTCCAAGTAAGGACAACACCCAAGCACCGGTCCTCCAACATATCAAATTATCAAAGTAAAGAACGCGAATCAAATGAGCATGATGAAAACTAACTTCATAGTAATTCCCATGTGTCCTCAGGAGCGCTTTGCTTTATATAAGAGTTCGTCCAGGCTTGTCCTTTGCTACAAAAAGGATTGGGCCACCTTGCTCCACCTTTGTTACACTTGCTACACTACAAAAAAAAGACACATCCGTGACATTTTGGGCCGAACGAAATTTTTTTCTGTCATACATATGACACTTCTATGACGATAATTGTGACAAAACCCGGTATCATCCTAGATGTGGTGGGCTCCTACTTCTATGACAAAAAATCATGACAGAAAATGGGATTTTCATCCTGCGCGGGCTGGAGACGCAGTTGCATGACATTCTTTGGGCCGTCCATGACGGAAAAAACCATGGTAGAAGCGAGGGGGAGGAAATTTTTGGGGAGTTCGCGGTTACGGTGGGAGGTCGGGGGCCGAGCGATGCGCGTTTCTATTGTACACGTACGTGCGTGTGTGCGAGGCATTGGCTCTAACTGAACCCGAGCGAGGCATTGGGCTCTAACTAAACCCGAGCGATTGCACTGCAGGCTACGCATTACTGAACCCGAGCGATCGATCGATGGCTGTTAACTGAACCCGATCGAGCGATTCCTTCGCTACTGCTGCTAACTCAAGCCGATCAATGCTGCCTCTGGGATGAACAGTGAGGGTTGCGGGGGGGGGGGGGGGGGGGTTGGATTAATAGTGAGTGGTGGCGTTGCCTCTGGATGAACAGGACCCCTTGGTGTGGAGGGATGGATGAATAGTAGACGATGGAGGGGTGCCCGTGGAGGGGTGGTTGAACAGGACCCCATGGTGTGGAGGGCTGGATGAATAGTAGACGGTGGAGGGGTGGTTGAATAGTAGCCGGTGGAGTAGCGCACGATGGAGGCTGGATGAACAAGAGCCCGTGGAGGCTGGAGGAGATCGACGGTAGCCCGTGGAGGCTGGAGGAGGTCGACGGTGGAGATGAATAGTATCCCGTGGAGTCCTGTTTTGCGGTACGCCACACCCCTCCTGATGAATAGGACCCCCGTTTCGACCATAGGAGGTCCGTTTTATCCGTTTTGTGGTACGCCAGACCCCTCCCGATCAACAGGACCCCCGTTTCGAGCGTGGGAGGTCTGTTTCGTCCATTTTAGGGTACACCACACCCCTCCCGATCAACAGGACCCCCGTTTGGACCGTAGGAGGTCCGTTTCCTCCGTTTTGCGGTACGCGACACCCCTCCCGATCAACAGGACCCCCATTTCGACCTTAGCAGGTCCGTTTCCTCCGTTTTGCGGTTCGCCACACCCCTCCCGATCAACAGGACCCCTGTTTTGACCGTAGGAGGTTCGTTTCCTCTGTTTTGCGGTATGCAAGACCCCTCCTGATGAACAGGATCCCATTTCGAACATGGCCGGTAGAACACAAGGCCGTTTCCTCCGTTCTGCGGTACGCCAGGCCTCGTTTCCATCGCCTGTTCCGTCCAAGCCCTCCCGATGAACACGACCACGCATTCCGTTGCCCCTCGATGAAGACGACGCATTCCATTGCCTCCCCATGAACACGGCGACGACGCTGTTTCTCCGTTCCGACCCAGCCAATGTACACGAGCCCTGGCCGTACGTATATATGCGCGATTAGGCGTTCGAGACCCCCCCGTATGTACACATACGTGGCCGTATTTTCTTTCTTGCACCCTCGCCGATGTACGTACGTGTACATGCTACGTGCGCGCCTCTACTACGACACGTGCGTGCCTCTAATACGACACATGCGCATCTCTACATCCACCAGTACATATGTACGTACACGTTCGCGACCAGAATGACAACGCTACGTACGCTTTGACCAGGTGGGTCCCGACTGTCAGGCACTTCCTTGCCTGCGAAGATGTAGCTGGTGGGTCCCAGCAGTCAGGGGGGCGAATGTTTTTTTTCCCGGACACACTTCCTTGCGTGCGAAGATGTAGCTGGTGGGTCCCAGCAGCCAGGGGGGCAAATTGTTTTTTTTTGCCCAGACGCACTTCCTTGCGTGTGAAGGTGTAGCTGGTGAGTCCTAGCAGTCAGGGGGAAACGTTTTTTTCGCGAAATAAGGTGGCCCGTCCGGTGGGTGCCTACTGTCAGGTTGAGGAATAGTTATTTTGCATGTAATAAGGAGGCACTTCCTTGCGGCCGCCATGGACCCAGCTGTTAGCCTCTCCACGTATAGTATTCTTCCAATGGAAGTCGGTCGTTGACCACGTTGACCACGCCGCACCGACAGCACCAGGGCGGTGGACGACGGCGAGGCCTAGGAAGGGGACAACGTGGATCCGGGGAAGACGCAGCAGTGGAAGCCCGCGCGGAGAGGAGTACGAGGGTTCACTGCTTCGGCTGCAGTGTGAGGCTCCCATCACCGCAGAATAACAGGGGGTGTGGGTGAGTGGAGGGATGGCCTGGCCAGCGGTGGGAGTAGTATGGGGGTGGTGAGGCCTCCGCGGCAGCACAGCCGGCCACGGGAGGTAGGAGCAGGTGGCACGACTGGTGGTGCTTTGGGTGGCTAGACCAAGAAGACCAGAGGTTGAGGAAGCACTACAGCCGTTGGATGGACATCGTACGGTCACTTAAGCTAGAATCGTTTATTATTGACTATGTTGACAAAGCCCTTGGTACACTCCAACTTAGTAGGCCCACAGGTCAGCCTCCGAAACGGTGCACCCCAGATGTCAGGGGGAGGAATAATTTTTTGGGCAGCCGAAGCTAAGAATATCCAAGATTGAAGAAGAAGCACGACATCCCTTGGATAGACATCCAACGGCCACTGCTGCTAGAACCGTGTGTTGACTATAATAAGTTTACAAAGCTTTTCATACGCGTCAACTTTTTTTTAGGGCACGCGTCACTTCGTAGGCCCACAAGTGTGTGGCAGAGAACTTATAGCCCATTTTCGTTTTGTAAGAATGTACAACCCATTCTTGAATTCTAATGGAATTTACAACAGCCCATTTACAGCTTGTTAAAAGTACAACCCATTTTCTAGCTAGGACAACGATTAATAATTTCAACCAACCGTTGAAGACAGAATTCAATAAAATTTCCCACATTTTGATGGGATCCGAAATATTTTTATCCCGAAATTTCCAGTCAGATAAAATATAAATTTGTATTACGTAAAATCCAACGAAACATTGCGCGTGCAAGAATGAAAACTTAAGATTTTCAAAATCCATAAATAATATTGTATAAACTAATTTCATGTTTGGTGTATTTTTTATAGTCACTGCCCAGTTTTTATAATTACATCCCATTTATTATTTTTTAAAGCCCATTTTCCTGTTAAGCGTAATGCATCCCTCCTAGGAAAGATTTGCAGCCCAGCGAGGCGGAGAATAACAAGTTGACCTTGCCTGTGTATTCCTCAAAAGACGTATAGCTGGGCTAGCCATTTTCGTCTGGAAAAAAATAGTATCTGGGCTGGATATCTGGCCTAGGCTAGACGGGCCACAGCCCACCCAGCTAATACCCTACTCTCCTCTGAACAACAACGAAATCATCGCCAACAAAAACTCTGCAGTGCTCATGCCTCAAAAACACAAATACTGCACGAGCTGCATGGTCCCAGCTGTCGGCCGCACCTTGTGCAATTCTCTCGTTTATATTGACTACATATGTTGACAATGGTGTGGGACCGTGATTTCAGGAAACCAGGAGAAAGCAAAAAAAAATATAGTTGTACATAATAAGGAGGCACTTGCGTACGTACTGATATGGCCCTAGTGGGTCCCTAGTGTCATCCGGTCAAAATAAACTCATCTCCTGAATCCTCATGTTCATTGACGATGTTAACAATGCTCGGCGCCACGGCAAGCGCAATAACTCGAAGGACAACGGAGAGGGCCTCGCGGGCCCTATGGATGGTCTGATATAGCGCCCGTTGCTCATTCAGGAAGCCAGGATCATCGGACACCTATCAGCACCTTCGAGAAACTGAGACGGCATAAAATGGTAAGGCCGCGCTTGGGAGCTCTGGTTTATTTCAAACTTGTATTAACATACACAAGTGTAATTTACTCATCATCGAAAACAACGCGTAAAATACAGGCGTAATGAAACCGAGGGCCCGAGGTCTGTAATTAAAACCGGCGGGTTACGCGTGTAATTTGAGAGACCAGTGTATATTTTACGAGCACTGCTATATGGACGACATTACCAGATGATACATGCATGACGTGCGTATCATGCCATCCATAGGCAAGGCTGAAACAGCAGCTAACAGCTGGATTAGCAATCGTCCGAGTGTCCTTCAGCGTTTTTATCATGTGTGAAGTACTTCCGATATTTTACTAGTCGAAATCGACCAACCAAGCGCCTTCGCCCAAGACCATCTGCTTTAATTTACAAGCGTCAGTTTTACAAGCGGTTTTGGTTGGAAAACGACGATCCAATCACGGCCTAATATCATGAGTTGGTCAGAAGATCATATGGTTTCACGTCTCACCTACCCGACTTGTCGCATAGGCTATGAATGAAACATCAGACGATGAACTTCTTAAGCACGGAAACAACAGAAGAGGATGATCTTCTTAACAAGCAAATCACTGGCATTAGATCGAGATGCAAAACAATACAAAGCATTATTCTCAGGAGGCATGGTGAACAACTCGTGATGCCGCATGCCACAACATTCCAAGCTCAACTTTGCAATCAAACACAAGGCCTAGCATTACATAGACAATATTCAGAACAAACTCTTAACACAGGAATATCTCAGCAGGGTAACTATTTACTTCTAATCTGAACACAGGAATAGGAAAAAATACTCGACGCTGCTCACAGCAAGGGCGTCCCACTCAAAAATATCAAATGCATGTCTTCTGGCTAAGATCAATGAGCAAATTTTGACAAGGTTTTCCAATTCCAATATATTAAACTAACGTCTTGTTGCTAACATCAATGATTAAACTTTGACAAGCTTTTCCCATTCAAAATATGTAATGCCTATGATCGTGGAGTCCTGTTGTAGCTTCTTAAATTGCCAATGGTCTCTACAGACTAGTCATGTCACCGGTGTCTAATAATACTCTGTAAAGCTTCTCGGTCATTCCTTCTGTAATGTAGCACAAACAGTGACTACTTCTTTCTGCAAAGTGGAACGACCAACTAGACCCAGTAATGCAGCAGTTTGCCTTGGACACATTGGCTCCTTTTGTGCAGTTCAACTAAAATCGAAGTCGGAATAAAACCGAGCTTTAATTTTGATATCCCTGTAAGCAACAATAGGTCGTGGATGGAAAACAAAGTAGGATAGTAGCATTTCTAAAACGGTTGCATTGATTCATATTAACAGAGACATTCTCTTGAAACAACATTCGGTTAAAATGTAATTTACTTTTAACAGTGGCATTGCTTCAATTTTCCGGCAGCATTCTTAGATTAACAACAGCAAAATAGTTGTATGGGACATGCCAGCACCATGTGCGTCCACACATATAAATGGGTGATGTAGAGTATGTAGCCAAGCAGCCTATATGCGTTGGTCCCATATTTGTTCTCTTTGAACCGTTTTCCTATGTGAGGGCAGCAAATCTAGTCCTACACAAGCCACCTGACCCCCCAGTTTCTTTCCCTTTTCAACAAAGAGATCGGTTCCTTACAGATGTGTGTACTGGGTTACCCCCTTTTTCCCTTTTCGGCCTACAGAGCGGCTGGATAGCCAGTCTATACTACTTTTCGCCCCTCCTTTCCTCATTGAACCACATCCTAGATTCTTGCTCCAGCCCACCGCACCCTTCTTTCCTCTTTGAACCAAGACCTAGATTCGACTACAGATTGAAAAAGATCCACATGCATCTAGAGCAACGACGGTTTCAAAGAAACTTATACCTTAGGGTCGTTGGGATGTGGCAAGGCGTGCGGCGGGAGGCCGGATCTGCCCACACTACGTACAACAGCAAGGAAGAAGGGGTCGGTGGCCCTCCCGCACAGGCGTTGGGTAAAAGAGAACAACAGAGCTGGCAGTGAATTGCCTCCCTCGCCGAAGGCGATAGAGTGAGCGCTGCACCTTCTCCCCTTGCCGGTGCGACGGGATACGGATGCCTCCTTCACTAGCTATGAGGGGGAAGAGAGAGACAAGAGGCCAACGCAGTCTTGTTTAGATCTGGTAAAGAGAGGGTGAGAGACTGTGAATATAGCAAACCCTAGCAAATGAACGCTCAGCCTCTAGCGTGTATCATATATCTAGTGCGGCGAGCGTGTGGAGAGTGCAAACCCTAGCGAACAAGCGCTGAGACTCCCGCTTATATATATAATACTGTAGTACGGACTGAGCTCCGGTGCCTTCACTGCACCTGCTTTTGGCTGTATAATAGGTGAGCCAGCCACATTTTGGGCCCACCTATCATAAACCCAAAGGCAGGTGCACTAAGTCAATGAATTTGCGTTCATATAGTACTCTCGTGTATACGACTAATATATAGTGGAGTGGTTTTCTTATTCTCTCCATAACAATCATTTTAAATTGTGTAAGTACGAAACGAAACTCTTTATTTAATGTACAGTGAAGAAAACTAGTACTACTACTTCCGATGAACTAACGATCCACGCCCACGCGTCCTAGTCGCACTTCCTATCCTTCACATGTGGTACACTACCCTCCCTTAAGTGAACAACCACACATGCGCGAAATTATCGGAAACGTGTGAGAGTGTGTACAAATAAACAATTTTAATTTCAATTATTGGAAAGGTTTGAGAGTATTACAAAGTTTGACTTCAGACAAATCTAATATGCGGAGTAAATAAAAATGGAGGGCTACTACGTCCATCCGGGTTTTTAGTCCACACCATTTTTTAAATCAAAGTTAATAGC
Source organism: Triticum aestivum (assembly GCF_018294505.1). NCBI lineage: Eukaryota > Viridiplantae > Streptophyta > Magnoliopsida > Poales > Poaceae > Triticum > Triticum aestivum. Next base: position 69,192,708 of record NC_057795.1, read on the forward strand.
TAGACAAATAAAATTACAGGGGAGCTAGAGACAATGTTGTGAGAAGGCTTAGAAATCAATACAAAACTTATGCTCTTAGTACCAACGTCGATCCTTCTTCGAGGAAACATTTGGTTCATAGCTAATTGTGTGATAAAATTGCACCAACGTGAAAGACAACTGCGTCTCCAACGCAACCAAGGTGAACTGACGAAGGATATCATCTTTATGCATAACAAGCAAAGAGCACTGATGGAAGACAAATTGTTTTTCATTGAAAATCGATTAGCTTCACCAGCCGACGCAACCATGAGGCGCAACCATGAGCATCGATAGGTCATCTTGGTGATGCATCATCGATTTGGCATCAAGTTTGGGTGAGGCACATATGAAGTTCGACAAATCCTCACTGTGGTCTGTTTCTTCTCAGGAATCAAGATCGAGGAAGGAAGAACCACGTGGCAGAGGACAGTGAGGCGGAACAACAATGGCCATCCAATTTTGTGCAGTTCCACTAAAATTGAGGAAGACATGCCCAGGTATGGAGACACGCATCGCTGTTTCCAAAAATATAAAAAAGGGTTAGCAACAACATCTCAATTGTCAATAAGAATTAATGAAAAGTACACCAACAAACAGAAGCATCTTAATTATCTTGATGGGAACTAAACCAGGACAACCGATAAAAAAAGCATTTCTTCATTTAACCAGTGATAGTACTACCACCATATCGACAATGACCGCACAACCACCATGTACTTTTTTTTTCGAAACAACATGTATTCCTCCACCGAGGCATAAATCAGGACAACTTTTCGAGTGGCATTTCCTCTATAATAGTACTCCCTCCATTTTTGTATACAAGGCCACTATCAAAATTACAATTTGCAACTATACAAGGCCACTAACACAAATCGATGTAAAATTGATGAGGTTTGCCTCGTACTAGCAAGCGAAGACATTAATACCTCATGCATGCATGCAGGAGTGAGAAGATTGATTTGAATGCACCATATTAATCAGCCAACAAGGAGAGAGAGAGTTGTCTTGTTGTCCATTGGAGAGATAAACACACATTAATTAACACGTCAAGAAAGGAGAAAAGACTAGTTTGCAACATTGGTTTAAGTAGGCATTAATTTCTACATTGATACTTGTAATATGGGTTTGTGGCCTTGTATACAAAAATGGAGGGAGTACTAGTAGGTGACATTAGACCAGCCGACAAACCCTAGCTACTACTATGCATGGGGAGCTGGGGAGTAGTCGCATAGTAGAAAACCCGCACGCAGCAACCTGGGGAGCTGGACCAGTACACGAAGTTATACCTTAGGTGGGCGAGATGTCGTTTAGGAGGGTGGGCGGGATCTGCCCACACGACGGCAGCGAACAAGGGCGCGGAGGATCTTCGTCCGCACCAGCGCCGACTCCGAGAGGATGGTGTGCATCGGCTTCCTCCGTCGCCAACGGCGACAACGTCAACGCTGCACCTCCTCACCTCCCTAAGCGGACGGGATTCAGATGGATCTGTGACCACCGGTGAGGAGAGAGATAGAGTGGACACTGTCATCTTGTTTTGATATGGAGAGGGTGAGAGAGCAAGAAGCGAGAGAAACTCTATCAAACAAGAGGCTATAATGGAGTAAAAAAATCTCTCCATAGTAGTGGTTTTAAATAGAATATGCGCGTTCCCGGAAAAAAGAAACGAAAACTGGCGGACAATTTTTTAAGGGTCTGTCTAGGACACATCTAGATGTGACATAGTTATGTCACATCTAAGTTGATGTCCACTCTGTTTGTGGTCTATTTTTTTCTGTCCTAGTTTTGTTTGTTTCTTGTTGCTACTCCCTCCGTCCAGGTGTGTAGGGCGTCTAAGGAAGGGCAGCATGATTCCCTCAAAAAAAAGGGAAGGGCAGCATGATCTAGGCGCGAGTGGAGTGGGCGAAGTGAAAATTTAAACCAGGAAAATAGCCAGTTATCGAGCAAGTTTAGCCCTTAATTCTTGCTGGTAAATCTCGCTAGACACGCCAATTTATTGCCTGACCTTTCCCTTCCTCAACGAGCTGCGCATGCATGCAACAACACTCGCGCTAGTTAACTGCCTTCCGATTTTTTCGCTTGGGCTGACCAATAATCAACTATCTTATTGTGCATGCATTGGCCTAACACATACCGCGGGTCATCAGTTTTGATTAACACGACATTTAAAAATGGCTGCATGGGGAGCTAGAACAAGAGACTGTAAAACGAGGCTGGTTTAACTACCTATATGCGACTAAAACTTTGGGAACAAATGGACTCTCTTAGACGCCCTACACACCTGTACGGAGGGAGTACATTACATAGTTGTGGGAGCTTGGATGTGATATCCTTAAATAACATCTAGATGTGAATTAGACAAACTGATTTTCTAACGTACCAAGAAAGAAAACTTGAGCAAAAACACGCCCCCGCTTCCAGGTCGCGAGAGTCGTCGCACACACACACATAGACATAGACATGCATATCCGTGTTTACATAAAATTACATTTCCATCTCCATCTCCAATCATATTTGTCCAACTGGCACATTATTTATGTTGTTACGCGGTAATATTAACATACAACATCTCTTGTTTGCGCACGTTCGGACCGCTGCCACGGCCGGTCCTGACCAACCCGAACCCTCTTCATCACCCGCGCGTGCTTCCCGCCCGAAACGGTCAGTGCCGCATTCATGCCCGGCCAGAGCGGACGCAACCTCTCACTGGCGCCGGCATTGAAGTGTCACGCCGGTCGAGAGAGTGTCGCCCGCGCCGCTTCTAGGTGCACGCGGCTGCTCCGCGTTCAAAGGTCGCAATAACCGGCTACAACATGGATGTAAAAAGTTCTTGGGAGTCCGTGCTACAGCTAGCTGTCCTCCCCCAACTCGTCAATCTCTTCCAGTAGTGCTAGTACTCCATGGCGCGGTCCATCGACAAGCAGGCGGGAAAGTTATCGTATACTACTCGGTTTGCGGTGAGTGGCATGCCGAGCGACCGTGTGGGTCGAGTCGTGGAGGAGGGTGAGACACGAACACGATAGACGTGATTTAAATGTTGGTTTTGCTCGATGGTGCGATCCAACGAAACGAAACGTTGGTTTCTCTCCGTTTCCATTTTTTCTCCGAAAAACAGAAACTTTCCACTCCATTTTCATTCCTATTCCAAGGTTGCCCCGTTACAACATTCCATCAAATACAAAGGAAAACTAACGCGCATGCTGATGCATCTCAATGATTCACAAATCATAGCCAATATTTACTTCACAACTAAAGAGAAAAGTTGTGAGAGCGTATACGAAAGAAAAACTACTAATGGGGTCACTACGACTTAAACCCTAAACCCTAAACATGATTTAATTTCCTAGCCAGGTAGAACCTGTCAAAGGAAAGACGGCTGGCACCCTCGGATCATACGATGCGTTTGTGTAGTTCCACTAAAATCGACCTGAGCATCCCTGATGGCAAAGATATTGAAGATGTGTGATTAGAATAATAGTACTGGCACTAGTTCATGGGACATAAATTCATCACAAGTAGAAGCCGGTAGAAGTAGAGAAAGATAAACATGGAGATGGAGCTACGGCAGTGGAGCAAGTCAGCTCCAAAAGGAAGATGGACTATACCTGGGACGTCGGGCTCTAGCTAGAAGGGCGGTTGGGACGCGGCATCGGCCCATACCGCGGTGACCCCCGATTGGGACGCACCGACTGTGGGGTTTCTCCCTCGCCGATGTCGATCGCGTCTACGCAGTAGATTGTTCCCTTCCCCCAGCTGCAGGATAATGCCCGTCGTTCTATGCTTGTGAACAGAGCAACCTAAGCAAGCAGGCTTGTAGCTTAGGCTCCTGCTAGTGTATATATAGTGGTTTTCTTTTTCTCTCCATATCAACCATTTTATATTGCGTATGTGTCATTCAAGAGTGAAATGATGGTTGCTTCTTCCGACTAACTTACTGTGTGATTTGACTGCTCGTTAGTGGCCCCTACACGTACTCCCCCTACGTGTATGCAACAGTCACACGTACACATGGATGCAAAAACGCGCGTGACGCCCTAATGCATGCATGTCCGAGCATACGATAGAACACACACGGTCACGCTCAAGTGCTCAACCTACACGTGCATGCACACACATACTCAGTCAGGGTGAGCTAATGACCGTATAAACACCGGAATATATATATATATATTGAGCGCAATGAGCGTATTATGAAGTCCAACGACCAGTGTCTTGGCTAATCGTCCTAAGAATGCTTATATATGAATAAAGCTCTCTCATTTACAAGCAAAAAAGATTAAGCCATATTAACCGGAAAGGAGGGAGTATGGACTAGCACTACTTTTTGGTGTGTCCCGTCAACTCACAGAACGAGGAGAAGCTTGCAAGACATGGTGAAGCTCGCTTACGCCTTTTGACTAATGCAACCTACCCTAGGTGGACATGAATCAGTCCATTCGGTGTTAGATTGTCACAGGCATACACTGTAGTACCCAACATGCGGAGTACCATCATTGTTCGACTTCACGAAGTGGCGAAGAGCCAAGCGCAGTAGTACGAGTAGTACTACTACTAGAACCGCATGGTGGAGCATCTGTACTCTATTTTTTTTCTCTGATAAAGTACACGTTTATTCCGGAGAAGGGCGGAAAACGGTAGCTCGACATGTAATGAATGATATCGATCAACCAACCATGCTCGAATATATCTTGGCCTCCGTTCGAGCCCGTCTTTGTGTTCTCGCTCCTCGTCTCTCTCAAGGAACGGCGGGTTGTCTCTTTGCCGTCAATTGAGATCGGTTTGCTCACACTCCTGTCCCCCATGTCAGTGATATGCCAAGAGGAGGTGCGTTGACCGACTGGCCATACGCGTACTTGGTTTTGCACGTTCATACTACTCCTCCCTCCGTCACGGTTTACAGGGCGCGCTTCATTATGATGCATTTCTCTCAATGCATTTCCACCACCAGAGAGACTTTAGATGCGTTTGGTTTAATGCTCAATTAATTAGGGCGTGGAAACCGCAATCAAGTCCACAATTTTCTCTCTCCATGTACTCTATATTGTACTACGGAGTGGAGTAAGTGCATGCTTGTGTGTACCCGGGGTGGAAGCACTGCATGCATGTGTGTACGCATTATTCCCTCTAGTAATAGACGTCGTGCTATAACTACCAATGCTATTTTTCAGGCCGATCGTTAGTCGCCTTGGTCCCACAGATTTTCTTTTCTTTTTTCTGAAGCACGCTGTATAAACAGTGACGGATGGAGTAGTATGAGCGGATTCAAAGAAGAGCGTATTGATGGTTGCTTCTTCAAAGCAACTTACAGTGGGAAAGGTGGGGCTTATAATTTGACTGCTCGTTACTCAGTATTAATGCGGCGCAACGACCGGGCTGAGTCTCCCATGTGGTTGTGCACTACCCCCTCGGTTCTTAAATATACTCCAGAGTATTTGTCTTTCTAGAGATTTCAACGAGTGACTACTCAAATATTTGTCTTTTTAAAGATTTCAAATGGACTGGCACATACGGATGTATATAGACATATTTTAGAGTGTAAATTCACTCATTTTGCTCCGTATGTAGTCACTTGTTGATATCTCTAGAAAGACGAATAGAATATGTAGGAACGGAGGGAGTACACATACGAAGAAAAATGAGTGAATCTACACTCTAAAATATGCCCGTTTGAAATTTGTAAAAAGACAAATATTTAGGAACGAAGGAGTATAATTTTGTGCATCGCACATGGACCCGGATGATGAAGAGGCTTCTGGCAATGCTATCAAGCTTCCATCATTTGTTTAAATAATTGATGTACTATACAAATAATTTTCCAGCGACATGAAATTGTACAATGGTGTGAGCTTTCAGCTTTTGTTTCGCGTGTCTTGCCATCGATGCTCTTTTGGAAACAATAAAAAAATAACTTCCTTGCTAATGCATGTCAATTATTAGCAGATCAGAGCTAATAATTACATCACAACTGAAAACAGAGTTGTGAGAAGGTGTTAAATTAAAATTGATCCATGCTTTCATTGGCAGCAACGTCCCCCCAGCTCTGTCTAAATCAACAAGGCATGTTAGGAAAAAAAGTAGCTGTCTGGAGCATGAAACATTCCGATCATTTTGTGCAGTTCCACTAAAATAGAGCTGAGCATCCCTGTTCCAAAGATATTAAGTGTGATTACGATAATAGAGGACTGCTGATGAAACAATAAACACACAAATAGAAGCCGGTCACCTTTGCAGTCTCTCTTAAGACTAACTAGTTGGAGAAGATTAGGCTCGGAGTTGGATGAGGAGGATAGAGCAAAACCAATCTCCCTTTGTGCAGTCGCACTGAAATGTAGAGACGTTGCCCGTGTGACATTTTAGTACAACTGCACAAAACACTCTTAAGAAAAAAATGATTTGTGCAGTTCACCAAAAGGTCGCAATAGCAACGAGGTGAAATGGATAGCCCTGTTTGCAAAAAAGAGGTAGAAAGGAAACAATTACTGGCCAATAACAGTTGATGACACATGCGACGACAAAAAAGAAGGATATTCTTGTCCTAAGGGAAGATAACAACATGGTTGTGTTTGTCTAAAATGGTGTGAGGACAAGAATGCAATATGCAAAGTACGCCGGGCGAGCTACGTTTTGGGCAAAGAACTATGGAAGATCCACATGCAGCGACGTGGGAAGACGGGCAGTGAAGCAAGGCCGGAGGGGATACCTGGAGGTCGTTGGGATGTAACTAGGTGAGCAGCGGCGAGCGGAATCTACGAGTAGGTGGCGTAGGCCCTGCCGTGGCGGAACTTGGTCAGAGAGAACGGCGTGTGCCACAGATCGGGACGTGCTGCCTCGGCGCCGTCGAGCGGAGAAACAATGCACTTCCTCCCTTTCCCCCGGTGGACGGGATGCGACCGGATCAGTGACCAACGGTGAGAGAAAAAGAGAGAGGCCACCGCACTCCCTTTCCCCCGGTGAACGGGATGCGGCCGAATCAGTGACCAACGGTGAGAGATAGAGGCCACCGCATCCTTGTGTGAGATACTCCGAGGAGCGACAAACTAGGCATGCAGGCTCCATTTTATATAGTGAGCGGACTACCTTTTTCTCCGTAAAAATCGTTTTATATTCTGTGTACATGCCATTGAGCGATATAACTTTATTTAAAAATAACGCGGCAACGCGTCAGGTCGAACTTTGTTCCGTGCATGCGTGGTACACGACCTCCCTAGGTAAACAACCGCTACAGGCGTTCAAATTAGCACGTGGGCTGCCATTTCGTAAAGAAATAAGCTCCACTGTGTACCCGTGCAGGTGTGGCTGGGCACGAAGCGTGAGTACGTGCACGGTGCACCTATTCTCTTCTTGTATACGTACACCACCTACGTGGGGTTGTGTGAGAGAGATACAAACCTAGAGAGATATAGTGTGTGGGTTCTTGAGAGTTTTTTGGGGGGGGGGGCGATCCACGAGAAGAGAGTGGAGGTATTTAACATGTATGTCAAAAAATGTAACATATGCAATGTGTGTGAAATAGAGTCCTGGATATAACATGTATATTGAGGGGGCGATCCACGAGAAGAGAGTGGAGGTATCATCGGCTTGAGGTGTCCATAGAATCGAAGAGAGGGATGATGATGATGTGTGTGTGTGTGAGTGTCTGTGTGTGTGTGCGCGCGCGCGATCGATAAAGAGTGCCATCGAATTTGTGTGTGCCCACGTCAAAGATATAGAGTGGCTGGCGTACAGGAATGTGAGAGGGGACATGTGCAGTTTGTCTCTATGGCATGGATACCTACCTACAACGCTCGACTATCGGTGTGTGGTGGGGGAAGAGGGAGGCCCAATTAACTATATAGGTACAATGGCTAGTATATGTGTGGAGGAGGAGAGAGGCCTGTTGGGGAACGTAGCAGAAATTCAAAATTTTCTACGCATCACCAAGATCAAACTATGGAGTAATCTAGCAATGAGGGGAAGGGGAGTGCATCTACATAGCCTTGTAGATCGCTAAGCGGAAGCGTTCAGGAAAACGGGGTTGAGGGAGTCGTACTCATCGTGATCCAAATCACCGAAGATCCTAGTGCCGAACCGACGGCACCTCCGCGTTCAACACACGTGCAGCCCGGTGACGTCTCCCACGCCTTGATCCAGCAAGGAGAGAGGGAGAGGTTGGGGAAGACACCGTCCAGCAGCACCACAACAGCGTGGTGGTGATGGAGGAGCGTGGCACTCCAGCAAGGCTTTGCCAAGCACTGCGAGATGAGGAGGGAGAGATGTAGGGCTGTGCCTTGGAGAGAATAACTCATGTGTTGGGCAGCCCCTAGACCTCAACTATATATAGGGGGAAGGGAGGGGGCTGCGCCCCCTCTAGGGTTCCCACCCCATGGGGTGCGATAGCCCCTAGATCCCATCTAGGCTGGCGGCCTAAGGGGGAGAGGGGGAGGCGCACCTGGGGTGGGCCTTAGGGCCCATCTGCCCTAGGGTTTGCCCCCCTCTTCTCTTGAGGCGCCTTGGGCCTTGGTGGGGGGGGGTGCACCAGCCCACCTGGGGCTGGTCCCCTCCCACACTTGGCCTACGCAGCCCTCTGGGCTGTTGGCCCACCTCGTGGACCCCCGGGACCCTCCCGGTGGTCCCGGTACGTTACCGATAACACCCGAAACTTTTCCGGTGACCAAAACAGGACTTCCCATATATAAATCTTTACCTACAGACCATTCCAAAACTCCTCGTGACATACGGGGTCTCATCCGAGACTCCGAACAACATTCGGTAACCACGTATATCTATTCCCTATAACCCTAGCATCATCGAACCTTAAGTGTGTAGACCCTACGGGTTTTGGAACCATGAAGACATGACCGAGACAACTCTCCGGCCAATAACCAACAACAGGATCTGGATACCCATGTTGGCTCCCACATGTTCCACGATGATCTCATCGGATGAACCACGATGTCATGGATTCAATCAATCCCGTATACAATTCCCTTTGTCTGCCGGTATAGTACTTGCCCGAGATTCAATCGTTGGTATGCCGATACCTTGTTCAATCTCGTTACCGGCAAGTCTCTTTAATCGTTCCGTAACACATCATCCCATGATCAACTCCTTGATCACATTGTGCACATTATGATGATGTCCTATCGAGTGGGCCCAGAGATACCTCTCCGTCATACGGAGTGACAAATCCCAGTCTCGATTCGTGCCAACCCAACAGACACTTTCAGAGATACCCGTAGTGCACCTTCATGGCCACCCAGTTACGTTGTGACGTTTAGCACACCCAAAGCATTCCTACGGTATCCGGGAGTTGCACAATCTCATGGTCTAAGGAAAAGATACTTGACATTTAGAAAAGCTTTAGCATATGAACTACACGATCTTGTGCTAGGCTTAGGATTGGGTCTTGTCCATCACATCATTCTCCTAATGATGTGATCCCGTTATCAACGACATCCAATGTCCATGGTCAGGAAACCATAACCATCTATTGATCAACGAGCTAGTCAACTAGAGGCTTACTAGGGACATGGTGTTGTCTATGTATCCACAAATGTATCTGAGTTTCCTATCAATACAATTCTAGCATGGATAATGAACAATTATCATAAACAAGGAAATATAATAATAACCATTTTATTATTGCCTCTAGGGCATATTTCCAATAGTCTGCCACTTGCACTAGAGTCAATAATCTAGTTCACATCACTATGTGATTGTAATGAATCGACGCCCATGGGGTTTGATCATATCTCGCTTGTGAGAGAGGTTATTAGTCAACGGATCTGAACCTTTCAGATCCGTGTGTGCTTTGCAAATCTCTATGTCATCTCCTAGATGCAGCTACCACGCTCTATTTGGAGCTATTCCAAATAACTGTTCTACTATACGAATCCGCTTTACTACTCAGAATAATATGGATTAGTGTCAAAGTTTGCATCGGCGTAACCCTTTACGATGAACTCTTTTACCACCTCCATAATCGAGAAAATTCCTTAGTCCACTAGTTACTAAGGATAAGTTTGACCGCTGTCCTGTGATCCATTCCTGGATCACTATTGTACCCCTTGACTGACTCATGGCAAGGCACACTTCAGGTGCGGTACACAGCATAACATACTATAGAGCCTACGTCTGAAGCATAGGGGACGACCTTCGTCCTTTCTCCCTTTTCTACCATGGTCATGTCTTGATTCTTACTCAATATTCACACCTTATAACACAGCCAAGAACTCCTTCTTTGCCGATCTATTTTGAACTCCTTCAAAATCTTGTCACGGTATGTATTTATTTCAAAGTACTATTAAGTGTTTTTGATCTATCCTTATAGATCTTGATGCTCAATGTTCAAGTATCTTAATCCAGGTTTTCCATTAAAAACATTTTCAAATAACCCTATATGCTTTCCAGAAATTCTACATCATTTCTGATCAACAATATGTCAACAACATATACTCATCAAAAATGCTATAGTGCTCCCGCTCAGTTCTTTGGAAATACAAGTTTCTCATAAACTTTGTATAAACCCAAAATCTTTGATCATCTCATCAAAGTGTATAGTCCAACTCCGAGATGCTTACTCCAGTCCATAGAAGGATTACTGGAGCTTTGCACACTTGTTAGCATCTTTCAGGATTGACAAAACCTTCTGGTTGTATCACATACAACCTTTCCTCAAGAATATCGTCGAGGAAACAATGTTTTGACATCATATCTGCAAGATTTCATAAATCATGCAGTAATTGCTAATGTAATTCCAACAGACTCTTAGCATCGCTACGAATGAGAAAGTCTCATCGCAGTCAATTCCTTGAACTTGTCAGAAAACATCTTAACGACAAGTCGAGCTTTCTTAATGGTGATACATACCATCATTGTCCGTCTTTCTTTTAAAATCCATCTGTTCCCAACAGCCTTACGACCATCAAGTAGTTCTTCCAAAGTCTATACTTTGTTTTCATGCATGGATCCTCTCTAGGATTTTATGGCCTCGAGCCATTCGTCGGAATCCGGGCCCACCATCGCTTCTTCATAGCTCATATGTTCATTGTTGTCTAGCAACATGACCTCCAAGACAAGATTATGTACCACTCTGAAGTAGTATATATCCTTGTCAACCTATGAGTTTTGGTAGTGACTTGATCCGAAGTTTCATGATCAATATCATCAGCTTCCACTTCAATTGGTGTAGGCACCATAGGAACAACTTCATGTGCCCTGCTACACACTAGTTGAAGTGACGGTTCAATAACCTCATAAGGTCTCCACCATCCTCCCACTCAATTCTTTCGAGAGAAACTTTTTCTCGAGAAAGGACCCGTTTCTAGAAACAAACACTTTTGCTTCCGGATCTGAAATAGGAGGTATACCCAACTATTTTTGGGTGTCCTATGAAGAGTTATTTATCCGCTTTGGGTTCGAGCTTATCTGGCTGAAACCTTTTCACATAAGCGTCGCAGCCCCAAACTTTCAAGAAACGACAGCTTAGGTTTCTCTAAACCATAGTTCATATGGTGTCATCTCAACGGAATTACGTGGTGCCCTATTTAAAGTGAATGTGGTTATCTCTAATGCCTAACCCATGAACAATAGTGGTAATTCGATAAGGGACATCATGGTATGCACTATATCCAATAGGGTGCGGCTATGATGTTCGGACACACCATCACACTATGGTGTTCCAGGCGGTGTTAGTTGTGAAACAATTTCCACAATGTCTTAATTGTGTACCAAACTCGCAACTCAGATATTCATCTCTATGATCATATCATAGACATTTTATCCTCTTGTCACGAAGATCTTCAACTTCACTCTGAAATTACTTGAACCTTTCAATAATTCAGACTTGTGTTTCATCAAGTAAATATTCTCAGCATCTACTCAAATTATCTGTGAAGTAAGAACACAACAATATCCACTCCGTGCCTCGACACTCATTGGATATTACTTCCAAGAAGTTGCTCTCTTGTTCCATCTTACTAAAAAACGAGGCTTTTAGTCATCTTGCCCCTGTGGTATGATATGCATGTCTCAACTGATTTAGAATCAAGTGAGTCCAAACGATCCATCTGCATGGAGTTTCTTCATGCGCACATACCAATAGACATGGTTCACATGTCTCAAACTTTTCAAAAAACGAGTGAGTCCAAAGATCCATCAACATGGAGCTTCTTCATGCGTTTTATACCAATATGACTCAAATGGCAGTGCCACAAGTATGTGGTACTATCATCCCTATCTTATATCTTTTGGCATGAACATGTGTATCACTACGTTCGTGATTCAATAAACCCATTTTAGGTGCAAGACCATTGAAGGTATTATTCAAATAAATAGAGTAACCATTATTCTCCTTAAATGAATAACCGTATTTCGATAGACATAATCTAATTATGTCTATGCTCAACGCAAACACCAAATAACAAATATTTAGGTTTAACACCGATCCCGATGGTAGAGGGAGTATGCGATGCTTGATCACATCAAGCTTGGAAACACTTCCAACACATATCGTCATCTCACCTTTAGCTAGTCTCCGTTTATTCCGTAGCCTTTTATTTCGAGTTACTAACACTTAGCAACCGAACCGGTATCTTAATACCCTGGTGCTTACTAGGAGTACTAGTAAAGTACACATTTAATACAATGTATATCCAATATACTTCTGTCAACCCTGCCAGCCTTCTCGTCTACCAAGTATCTAGGGTAGTTCTGCTTTAGTGGTTGTTCCCTCATTACAGGAGCACTTAGTCTCGGGTTTGGGTTCAACCCTGGGTTTCTTCACTAGAGCAGCAACTGATTTTCCATTTCATGAAGTATTCCTTCTTACCCTTGCCCTTCTTGAAACTAGTGGTTTCACTAACCATCAACAATTGATGCTCCTTCTTGATTTCTACTTTTGTGGCGTCAAACATCGCAAATATTTCAAGTATCATCATATCTATCCCTGATATGTTATAGTTCATCACGAAGCTCTAGCAGCTTGGTGGCAATGAGTTTGGAGAAACATCACTATCTCATCTGGATGATTAACTCCAACTCGATTCAAGTGATTGTTGTACTCAAACAATATGAGCACAACCTCAACGATTGAGCTTTTCTCCCTTAGTTTGCAGGCTAAGAAACTCGTCGGAGGTCTTATACCTCTTGACGTGGACACGAGCCTGATATCCCAATTTCAGCCTTTGAAACATCTCATATGTTCCAAGACATTTCGAAATCATCTTCGGTGCCTCAATTCTAAATCATTTAACATTACTGAACTATCACGTAGTTATCAAAACGTGTATGTCTGATGTTCGCAACATCCACAGACGACGTTTGAGGTTCAGCACACCGAGCGGTGCATTAAGGACATAAGCCTTCTACGCAGCAATGACGACAATCATCAGTTTACGGACCCAGTCTGCATAATTGCTACTATCAACTTTCAACTAAATTTTCTCTAGGAACATATCTAAAACAGTAGAACTAGAGCGCAAGCTACGACATAATTTGCAAAAACATTTTGACTATGTTCAGGATAATTAAGTTCATCTAATGAACTCCCACTCAGATAGACATCCCTCTAGTCATCTTGAGTGATACATGATCTGAGTCAACTAGGCCGTGTCCGATCATCATGTGAGACGCACTAGTCATCATCGGTGAACATCTTCATGTTGATCGTATCCACTATACGACTCATGTTCGACCTTTCGATCTCTTGTGTTCCGAGGCCATGTCTGTACATGCCAGGCTCGTCAAGTCAACCTAAGTGTTTCGCGTGTGTTAATCTGGCTTACACCCGTTGTATGTGAACGTTAGAATCTATCACACCCGATCATCACGTGGTGCTTCGAAACAACGAACTTTCGCAACGGTGCACAATTAGGGGGAACACTTTCTTGAAATTATTATGAGGGATCATCTTATTTACTACCGTCGTTCTAAGCAAATAAGATGCATAAACATGATAAACATCACATGCAATCAAATAGTGACATGATATGGCCAATATCATTTTGCTCCTTTTGATCTCCATCTTCAGGGCTCCATGATCATCATCGTCACCGGCATTACACCATGATCTCCATCATCATGATCTCCATCATCGTGTCTCCATGAAGTTGTCTCGCCAACTATTACTTCTACTACTATGGCTAACGGTTTAGCAATGAAGCAATTACATGGCGTTATTCAGTGACACGCAGGTCATACAATAAATAAAGACAACTCCTATGGCTCCTGCCGGTTGTCATACTCATCGACATGCAAGTCGTGATTCCTATTACAAGAACATGATCAATCTCATACATCACATATCATTCATCACATTCTTTTGGCCATATCACATCACATAGCATACCCTGCAAAAACAAGTTAGACGTCCTCTAATTGTTGTTTGCATGTTTTACGTGGCTGCTATGGGTTTCTAGCAAGAACGTTTCTTACCTACGCAAAAGCCACAACGTGATATGCCAATTGCTATTTACCCTTCATAAGGACCCTTTTCATCGAATCCAATCCGACTAAAGTGGGAGAGACTGGCACCCGCTAGCCACCTTATGCAACAAGTGCATGTCAGTCGGTGGAACCTGTCTCACGTAAGTGTACGTGTATTGGTCCGGGCCGCTTCATCCCACAATACCATCGAAATAAGATAGGACTAGTAACGGTAAGCATATTGAACAAAATCAACGCCCACAACAAGTTGTGTTCTACTCGTGCATAGAATCTACGCAATAGACCTAGCTCATGATGCCACTGTTGGGGAACGTAGCAGAAATTCAAAATTTTCTACGCATCACCAAGATCAATCTATGGAGTAATCTAGCAACAAGGGGAAGGGGAGTGCATCTACATACCCTTGTAGATCACTAAGCGGAAGCGTTCAAGAGAACGGGGTACTCGTCGTGATCCAAATCACCGAAGATCCTAGTGCCGAACGGACGGCACCTCCGCATTCAACAAACGTGCAGCCCGGTGATGTCTCCCACGCCTTGATCCAGCAAAGAGAGAGGGACAGGTTGGGGAAGACTCCGTCCAGCAGCAGCACAACAGCGTGGTGGTGATGGAGGAGCGTGGCACTCCAGCAGGGCTTCGCCAAGCACTGTGAGAGATGAGGAGGGAGGGAGGTAGGGCTGCGCCTTGGAGAGAATAACTCATGTGTTGGGCAGCCCCTAGACCTCAACTATATATAGGGGGAAGGGAGGGGGCTGCGCCCCCTCTAGGGTTCCCACCCCAAGGGGTGCGATAGCCCCTAGATCCCATCTAGGCTGGCGGCCTAAGGGGGAGAGGGGGAGGCGCACCTGGGGTGGGCCTTAGGGCCCATCTGCCCTAGGGTTTGCCCCCCTCTTCTCTTGAGGCGCCTTGGGCCTTGGTGGGGGGGGGGGCGCACCAGCCCACCTGCAGTTGGTCCCCTCCCATACTTGGCCTACGCAGCCCTCTGGGGCTGTTGGCCCACCTCGTGGACCCCCGGGACCCTCCAGGTGGTCCCGGTACATTACCGATAACACCCGAAACTTTTCCGGTGACCAAAACAGGACTTCCCATATATAAATCTTTACCTCCGGACCATTCCAAAACTCCTCGTGACGTCCGGGATCTCATCCGAGACTCTGAACAACATTCGGTAACCACGTATATCTATTCCCTACAACCCTAGCGTCATCGAACCTTAAGTCTGTAGACCCTACGGGTTCGGGAACATGTAGACATGACCGAGACAACCCTCCGGCCAATAACCAACAGCGGGATCTGGATACCCATGTTAGCTCCCACATGTTCCACAATGATCTCATCGGATGAACCACGATGTCAAGGATTCAATCAATCCCGTGTACAATTCCCTTTGTCTACCGGTATAGTACTCGCCCGAGATTCGATCGTCGGTATGCCGATACCTTGTTCAATCTTGTTACCGGCAAGTCTCTTTACTCGTTCCGTAACACATCATACCATGATCAACTCCTTGATCACATTGTGCACATTATGATGATGTCCTACCGAGTGGGCCCAGGGATACCTCTCCGTCACACGGAGTGACAAATCCCAGTCTCGATTCGTGCCAACCCAATAGACACTTTCAGAGATACTCGTAGTGCACCTTCATAGCCGCCCAGTTACGTTGTGACATTTGGTACACCCAAAGCATTCCTACGGTATCTGGGAGTTGCACAATCTCATGGTCTAAGGAAAAGATACTTGACATTTAGAAAAGCTTTAGCATCCAAACTACACGATCTTGTGCTAGGCTTAGGATTGGGTCTTGTCCATCACATCATTCTCCTAATGATGTGATCCCGTTATCAATGACATCCAATGTCCATGGTCAGGAAATCGTAACCATCTATTGATCAATGAGCTTGTCAACTAGAGGCTTACTAGGGACATGGTGCTGTCTATGTATCCACACATGTATCTGAGTTTCATATCAATACAATTCTAGCATGGATAATAAACAATTATCATAAACAAGGAAATATAATAATAACCATTTTATTATTGCCTCTAGGGCATATTTCCAACAAGGCCTACCTGATGTATTAAGGAGATCGATCTGCCTCATGTATTAAGGGAGATCGATCAGCATCCATGCATATGTGCAGGAGAGGAATAAGGTTGGGAGAGAGACAGAGCTAGAGTGTTGGAGGAGGTGGTAGTGGAGTTGCTTCTAACAAATTGTGGGATAGGCTTGCTAGACAGACGGAGGGCACGCCCGCAATATCAATAAGTGAGGAGATGGCTGCTTGTTGTCTGTGCACGTGTGTGTGTGAGATGGGTCAGGAGGCATGCACGAATGATGAGGGGGGACGATGTGGCTGTGGTAAGCAGACGTAACTACACAGGAAGATCAATCACCCTTTGTTAGAGAAAGGAGAGACATAACTTGGGAGGTACGTCGATCGATGGGGGGGTAGTTAAAGTCGATCTAGGTATATGTTGGGAGATTGATCGGTATACATGCATGTGTGTGTTAGAAGCAAATGAGGCACGAGGAGAAGGATAGAGAGAGAGGGATGCATGTAGGCGGTGGTACGAGAGGCATACTATATCAAGGGGGGAGGAGTGTGCGAGTACGAGAACGATGAAAAGAGTGGTGGGAGTGAGGCATGGGCGGTGACAAGAGAAGAGGGGAAGCTTGTGTTTGTGCTAGGCACACCTGGCTAGAGAGGCATATCAATCGATGTGTGCCGTAAAGAAGGATCTGGGGGGCCTACACACACCGTGGGTGAACGACATAAAGTGAAAAGACGAATTTGCGCGATGGAGCTAGAGAATGTTGAGGGAGGGTGAGAGGGATGCGGGCGTGTGCATGCACAAGAGAAAGTTAGCACTAGCTACAAAGATAAGAGGGTTGTTTGGGTGTAAAATACGAATAGAGATCATATATACTTCATTATAAAAAGTGATTTCGGATATTTGAAGAATTTATCATAGTGTTTTAAACCGACGCATGTGTGAATATATATAATGGTGATACACATGGTGTGGTTATGAACATGTTATACTACATTTAATATATTTTATCTCTACTCTTATAAAAAAACGGAGTAGTTGATGATGGTGTGCCTGCCATCCTACATTATAGGCCGTCCAATTTATATCTGGCGGATAGGAAGGAAACTATGATGGTTGAAGTTGGCAACAATCATGATATTAGATTATTATTGAAATAGAGAAATGAATTCAAATTTAGTTCGAATTGCAGTGGTAGTATAGACATTTGGAATGCACTAAAATGTTGGTATGAGTAGGTTACATGCATTATACAGCAAGCGAAAAAATTTAATTGGACATAGCTTTGAATAGTATTTGTATAGTAAAACGGGGCAAGACTCTCTCTTTGTGTGGTGTGAATAGTTTTATTTTTTTAGTTTTCTTTTGGTTGAGGGAAGTGCGAATTAATTTGGTACGTACAAGTACAATATTACTACACATTAGGCTTGTCCCTAAAATTCAAACCGCGTCTTGTTATATCCCGAAAATTTAGATATAGTGCTCTCAAAACTGGCGCCTTCAAAACCCGCGCCTTGCTATCCTGAAATTACAATGCACGCGAAAACTCCCTCTAGCTGCCAAATCCCACCACGCGAAATCCCCCTTCTAACTCTGAACTGAAAGGGATGCTAGTTCAAATCGTGGGAGGTACTTTTGTAACACACCCTACATTTTGGACAAGCGCGTCCCTAAGTCTTGCTTCACCCCCTCCCATCGCCCCCTTCTAGCCATTCGAAATCCCAGGCCGCCATAACCTCTCCGCTCCAGCCGCGAAACCCCAGCCTCCTCCATCCGCCGGAGCCTCTTCCCCGACAAGTCATCCACCGCAACAGCTCGACGTGCCTCGCCCACCTCCCTGGATGAGGATCCGTCATCCATCTCGCCGTCCCACCGGTTCAGCCACCCCGTCCTCCACCTCCAAGGAGTTGCTCCGACGATCGCCTCGTCTATCGCGACTGCTCCATCCCCACAACGCCGCCTTAACCAGCTCCACTGGAACCGCAACATCCTCACCGACTCCTCGGACGAAGCCGACGCCTACTCGGCGCCACCAAAGAGGTTGTACACTCATCACATCGCACCTTCTCCTTAACTCGACCTACCGGCACCGATGGTACTCCATCCCGTAACCCCATGGAGCGGCTACCTTGAAGCCGGCGCCGCGGGCGACATCTCCACGGCGGCTCTCCCCCAGTGTGAGGCCCCTTCGGCGGCGGCGTCCATACCAGCCGGATCTGCTACTACTGCTCCGGCTCTCGCTTGCTCGCTCGCGCTGCTGCTGCTGCTCCAGCTCTCGCTCCATCGCTCGCTCGCCCAGCTACTGCTGCTGCTCTCCCCTTCGCTCGTGCTGCTGCTCTGCTCCATTAAGCCACACTTCAGTTGAGTGAATCGACTTTTGGGTCAGTCGATTTTCAGGGATTGGGGAGGCTCACCAGAGTTAAGGAAGAACCACCCGCAGCAGGGACGGGGGCTAGCCGGAGAGGTACCCCACTATCTATCTTAGGGTTCAGGGCGGGGGGCCTAGAGGGCTGGCCGGGGCGGCGGTGGCGAGTTGTTTCGGGGCAGCGAGGCGACACTGGGGCCGGCGGTTCGGCCGGTGGTGGCTGGCGGCTCAGGGGGGGTGCAGGTTGAAGATGAACTGCAGGCCCTCCCTAAACTACATGTCAAGTGCCTCTCTGCTACCATTGCGTTCAGTTTCGACAGTAGCATTCAGATTCCACAGTAAATTTCAGTTTTGACAGTTAAGTTTAGAGTCAACAGTTTTTACCTCATCTATGGTAGTCAGGTGGTTTTTGGTGATGTTAATTTTACATCCATTTTACATCATCTACTAGAGATGCTATTGGAATCCCACTTGAGATTGACGATGTATGTCTTGTGCTGCTTTAGCCTTGACGTCTTACGGCTCACCGGAGCTGCTCCAACGACAGAACGATCCATCACAATAGAGCAGTGCCCTGGACGCCATCTACAGATTCCTCAGATCTTCCTCCACACCTCCGACATCCACCTCTGCCTCAACTGCTCCAGCGACCAAGCCAATGATGCTGAGGTCGACACGGCTATGGCAAAGAGGTTGTACACTTGTTGCATCACTTATTACTATACATTCACGTCGATCCATTAGGGCTATTTTAGTTCAACGGAAAAACGTCAATCCATTGGTTGTTACCATCACTCTAAATTTCTGCATGCTCTCCTTACATAATCTCACCATATTTTTTTCGTATTCATGTCAGATATTGTACACAGTCATGCTGAACATGTAGAGAAAAAGAGAAGAGTTTTGCACGGCAATACAATGTCATGCAGACATCGCTCCATGGTGGGTTCAATGGCAAACCCTCCCCACCCCTCTCCATATTGTAATCCAGAGGAAGATATCTGTTCTGAGGCGGATTCAGACACCGCTAATCACTCCTATTTACCTCGCAAGGTGTTTGCTCTACCTTGGCATGATGATGTTAGTCATATCATGCATATGTTGCCTTGCAGTGCCTACTTTTGACATCATATATGTCATCCGCTTAGTTTAGACATGTTCTGTAATGCCACTTGTTTAGTTTCTATATCATATATGGGAATTATGCAGTCTCATGTCTTTTAGCCAGCCATAATATATGTGAAATGTGCAATGCCATCCTGTTTAACCAGGCATCATATATTTGAATGATATCTTGCCCATCCTTTTCTTCATTACATTTAAATTTGTCGATAATGTTTGTACATTAAACTACTCTTCCTGTGAATCAGCCATTTGGGTGGGAGATGGAAAAATCTGGAGTGAAAACAAGGCCTTCAGAGCAGACAGTGCTACCTGTCCAAGCAGATCTCTTGTTGGGTCCCGATTGCTCCTCGGAGATGGATTCAGAGACAGATGATCAGTCCTATTCCCCCACGGAGGTGTATGCTCTAACTTGGCACGGTTATACTGCTCATATCATGCACACGGTGTCTTGCATTGCATAGTTTAGACATCATATACACAATATTCAACACCATGTTCTTAGTTCAGACATCATATCGAATGCCCTCTGTTTAGCATATAAATCACATATGTGAATTAAATGATGCAATCCTGATTACTTAGATAACATGTAGGTGAACTATTTCATGCGATCCTGTTTAGTTATTCATCATATCTTTGAATTATGTTATGCTATGCTATCCAGTTTAGATAGACATCATATATGTGAAATTATGTCATGCTATCCGTTTTAGTTAAACAATATACATGTCAATTATTTCATGCCCTCATTTTTCCACATTATCTATTGCATCTATCTCTCATACAATGTCTGTACATTCAACTATGTTTCCTGTTTATCAGCCATTTGAATTGGAGCGGGTGATGCCAGTATCTAGTGGACTAAAAACACGGTCTTCAAATAAAACAGTGCTACCTCTTGGTGGAGATAGCACCCCGGTTGTACATGCACAAGAACCAGCCCTACCACACATAACCCAAACTCTCACAGATTGTACCCCTACTACGATGGACAGTGAACCAGCTTCACCCAATCTAACCCCAACCCTAGCCGACAGTAACAGAGTTCCTGTTGACACAGCACCATCTCCACCAAAGAGCTCCCAAACAAGAGCAGTTAGTAAGGCAGCTTCAGTGCCCAAAGGGCTAGTAGTATCATGGCGAACCCCAACTCCACCAGTTAGTACGCCTATTCCTATGGAGGAAGCACAACCAGCTAGTCGTAGTTTAGCATCTATCGCATTTGATGTTGTTAAATCGTATGTGCGTATCTTCCCATCTTGGAAATATCATACTGAAGATGAAGGAAAATGCCAGTTGCAGGTGTTTGTCCAGGAGATATGTGTAAGTAATGTTATTCATGGCAATTACTTTGCTTCGTCCCATACATCCTACCTCCATGATGGTTATAATACAACAAATTTTCCCATTTTTCTCTATAGAGAAGGACTGATTTGGAAACTCAGAATGAGGTAACCTGTGCTAATACCTCTGCTATCTTCAAGAATGCTTGGTGGCAGTATCGGAATTACCTGAAGAAAACGTACTTCACCGGCAAAGAAACTCATCAAATTCCCTTACGTTCTCCTGAGACACATTTACTGGACGATGACTGGGAACGCCTTGTTCTGTACTGGTCTCGAACCAAGAATGTGGTAAGGTCTATGAGCTCATTTTCTATTTTTAAGTATTATATTCTTGCGTCTTACAGTACTCTGTTCATGTAGAACAAGTGCCTAAACCTGAAGAACAACTTTTCTAATTTAAGATTCCATTGCTATCATAGTTCAAAAAAGTGCTAGGCGTTAATTGTGCGTTTTGCCACCGCCTTGTGCTTTACTGACCAAAGCGCATGCTTATGCGCAGTTATGCACAGATTATGTGTAGTTATGCGCAATGCGTTTTGCCAACACCTAGAGCCTAGGCGCGCTTAAGCGCTTTCTTAGGCGTGCCTTTTTTAACTATGATTTCTTTGCTCTTATATCACTGTATTTACTCATACAAACTTATGTTTAAATTGAAGGATCCAATCGAAACTCCAATGGCACAGCAGGTATGTTCACGCATGTTTCTTTAACAGGTTTGCTCTTATCAATAGCTCTGTTGATTTCAATTTCAATTGTGTATACAATTGACTTTCATATCATGCACATTACTAGCATCACAACAGAGCCAATAGTGTTGTTGTACATGTAGACCCGTGGTACCCATCTGAAATCTTGTTGTGCCGTGTAGTTTCCCACGCTTTGTATTCTTTCACTGCTGCTTTGTCTTGAACTGATATGATTTGAATCGTGTCTCTATTTTGATTTGGCAAGAAAATGAAGTGACCATAGGACATAGATATATGTTTGTTTGATGCTTTTATTATGTACTAGTTCTTGGCAATAGAAGACTTTGTAGTTTAATCCTGTCCACCTTACTACTGAACTGGTTCACCGAAATGAGTTTCATATACTAGTACATGCTAAACTTGTTATGTGTCTGCTTGTTTCTTCTTTTAGAATGCTGACAGAATATTGGGGAAGAGTGCCTTATTAAGCAATGGTAAAGGAAGTAATGCAGATAAGGTTCAGGATAGTGACACATCCTTGTTGGTCTCCAACAAAGCTGATAAAACAGCTAAGGAAGACTATCTTCAAGACATTGAAACAACCCCAAAGTCATGTCTTGGTTTAGTGTTCGAGTTACTGGTCACTACCACTTGCACAAGCTATTCAAACTCACTGTCTAAATCAGTTCGGTTTCTTGAGTCTCAACTACAAGCTGAAAGACATCGATCAGCTGTGCTGCGACAAGAAGCGGAAGGACTGCGGAAGTCCCTGGAGCATTCAGATGCATACTTTCTGGTGCAACAACAAGCGTTGGAGGATTTTAGCGCCAAACAGGACAAAGCTAATCAGCTTGCTAAGCTTATTGCCAGCATGGTGGATACCCAGGAAAATGTTTCTTGAGATCTTCTGAAGTTGTTTCAGTTATGCTCTTGTTTTGCTGCCGCGTTTATTTGCACTAGTGGCCAATTTTGACGGCCAGTGTATGTAATGTGCTGCTTTGTTCCCTATATTTGCACTGGTGGCGAACTTTGATGCCCAGTGGATGTAATATGTGTAATAGCGGTAATAGGCTAGCGTTAATTGCTTGCTTATGTATTTCCTTATTATCTTGTTTTGTTGTTTGCTTGTAGTCACAATAGCCTACGTTTGGTAACTAGGCCAAAATAATCATGCCAACACACGGACTGTTGTAACCATGGGCCTCCTGCAGGTCGTATGATCCATGGGCCTTCTTCCGGCCGTAGGATCCATCGGCCTTCTATACGGGCCTTAGGGTCCATGGGCCTTCTACGGGCCGTAGGGTCCATGGGCCATCTGCGGGCCGCAGGGTCCATGGGCCTTCTATGGGTCGTACGATCCATGGGCCTTCTACGGGTCGTACTATCCATGGGCCTCATACGGGCCGTACGATCCATGGGCCTTCTACGGGGCTTATCATCATTTCGCCAATCATGGGCTGTACTATTCGTGGACCATAATGGGCCGTTAATAGGCCGTATTTGATAACTCTATGAAAACGGCCCAACGAGTTTTTTTTGACATGAAAACGGCCCAACGTATTAATGGTCCGCAAACGGGCCGACTGTAATGACGGGCTGAATTCGGCCCACAAGCAGAAAATGAAAGTAACGGGCCGTATGTAACCGAATGCTGCAAATGAGCCCAAGAATCAATGGGCCCTGAGAAGGCCGAAAGATAACTTGGGCTGGAAACGGATGTCGGTGTCAAAACCGGCGGATCTCGGGTAGGGGGTCCCAATATATGTGTCTTAGGCTGATGGTAACAGGAAGCAAGGGACACAATGTTTACCCAGGTTCAGGCCCTCTCGATGGAGATAAAACCCTACTTCCTGCTTGATTAATATTGAACATATGAGTAGTACAAGAGTAGATCTACCACGAGATCGTAGAGGCTAAACCCTAAGAGCTAGCCTATGATGCTATGATTGTAATTGTGATCGGCCTTCTAAGGACCATCCTCTCCGGTTTATATAGACATCAGAGAGGGATAGGGTTTACATGGAGTCGGTTACAAGGAAGGAAATATAATATCCGGATCGCCAAGCTTGTATTCCACGCAAAGGAGAGTCCCATCCGGACACGGGCCGAAGTCTTGAGTCTTGTATCTTCACGCTTCAATAGTCCGGACGATGTATATAGTCCGGCTGTCCGGATACCCCCTAATCCAGGAGTCTCTCAGTAGCCCCTGAACCAGGCTTCAATGACAATGGGTCCGGCACGCAGTCGTGTCTTTTGCATTGCAAGACGGGTTCCTTCTCCGAATACTCCAATGTACCCATCAGGACAAACAGTTTCCGGCATCTCATCAATGTTGTACTCCTTGGCTTCAGTGCTTCAATAATGACCATTTCCACATGTCGAGCGAATGCGAGGAGTCGAGGCATTTTTGCATTTGCCACCCTCGATCCTTCGGGCTAACCGTCTATTTGAAGAGACGTGGATTCCCAGATCCAAACCTCACTCTCCCTCCTCGAGCAAGCATCCAAGAGAGCGCCCCAAAAAAACCATTCCAACATGGCCGGTCGTCATAGCTCTTCTGCTCGCTCCCCTTGCCCCAAGCCGGGGGACTGGGGAGATTGTTCAGTTTCTCATAGCCGTTTGATAAAGTTACAAACCCAAGGGCTTCTCCCACCGGCGTTCATGGTCCCTGTCTGAGCCGGAGTGTCCACCTATAACGGCGGAGAACAAGCGGAGAGATCCCCCAATCTGTCACCAGAGGAGCGAATATGCCTCATTCCACATCTGTTAAGGGGCGTCGGGTTTCCTATTCATCCATTCCTTCGTGGGCTTCTGGAGTTCTACGGCCTCCAGTTGCACAACTTTACCCCAGCCTCCGTACTACATATAGCTGGGTACGTCGCCCTTTTCGAGCTATTTCTAGGTTGCGGGGCTCATTTCGGATTGTGGTAGAAGTTGTTCTGCCTTGTCCCCCACAACCAGGGAGAATCCCTATGTCAAGTGGGAGGGGCCAAAGTATGGGGTATCGCTGAGACCGGATACCTATCCGGCACTCCCAAGAAGGCACCAGATAACTGGGCTTCAGAGTGGGTCTATATTGACGACGCTCCCCTTCCGGATCTAGTCCGGACAGGACTCCCCAAGTTTAGTAACACCCGGCCGAGGGCACGTCTAAGCTGGCGCCCCCGAGGCCCCCAAGAAGAGGATTCCAGGGAAATACATTTCCTGATGAGCAGGATAAAGTTACTGGCCAAATCCGGAGTGACGATAGTCGAGGTCATGGCAATATGCATAATGCGGGGAGTGCAACCGCTTCTATATCGGGGCAATCCCATGTGGCATTACAACGGGACAGATGATGCCACCCGCTGCGGCCGTAAGGGTCCCGACTCCGCCACTGCTCTGGCAAGGATATTGTCCGATCTATACAAAGGATAAGAGGAAGACTTCCTTCATATCAAACCGCGAGACGGATTCTCCATATACAATCCCCCAAACTGGGTAAGTCGTCATTTACGTTCTCGCTTCACTTATCGTGGCGTTCTTTGCTAAGGTTACCAGCCTCGATATTTCCGAGCAGGAACTAAGGAGGGTCGTAGAAGGAATCTCCAGCCCTTCCCCATAGCCAGAGGACCCCAAAAGGGCCCTGGATCCAGGACTCGAAGAAGACCCGGATGCGGCCGTGGAGCTCGTCGACGGGATATTTTATGGAGCGAGCCGTGATGGCGCCTCAGTGGCTATTACCGCTGATTATCCCGGACTGCTACCTTCATCACGTGTAAGCCAAGCCAAAGACTTGATCCTCCGAAGAGGACTCTTTCATGATGTCACGCTTTATCCCTGATGCGTCGTGTTTTTGCAGAAGCGACATTCGGAGCGCAGGGCCGAGCCCCTAGGGACCCGTCAGCCACAGACGTCCGGATTGGGTAGGATCAAGAGGAGGGCGGTTAGGACCTACACGCCTCTATAGAGGTAAGGAAACAACCTTTCATGTAATTATTGTTACTTGAAGTCTAACAATGCCCTTTACATCCTGGAAGGAAGAGGGATATCCGGACTATATTCGGGGATCCTGCCAACCACGCCTCCACCAGTCGGGCTCCAGAATTGACTTCGAGAGAGGAGGCGGACGTAGGGCCAATGCCGCATAGTCCTCCCATAGAGGATGCAGATATGTTTTCGGCCACAAACTCCAAAGTGGAGAGCTCCATGAATCACCGGCGACGGAGGGCCGTGCTTCAGAACAACATCTTTTCTGAAGAGGCCTTTAATGCCTTCAATTCGGCAGACGCATATGTCCGAGCCGCTCAAGGCGGTCTTGCCCAAGAGACGAACCAGTATACCAAAGATATACGGGTAAGAAATTGTGATAAGTATGTATAGCAGTAGCCCTAAGACTTGAAACGATTGGAAATTTATGCACATGTTCTTGTAAATAAGAATGAGCAATTGTCTCGGGAGGTAGAGGAGTGCAAGACCCAACTGAGGGCCACGGTTGCCAAGCTAGAAGAATCCCAAAAGGCTTCAGCTGGTAACATTTAGCTTGATTGTACGAAAATGTGCCAGTTAGCAACTGGCTAGTACGACAAGTTTTAACAGAAAATCTGCAGATAACCCCGAAGTAAATCCGGAGGGTGGGAGATATGATGAGTCGCATCTCCAGCGGCAACTAAAGGCTGGTGAGTGCATTCTCACGCAGGTTCGGCAGGAGAAGAACAATCTGCAAGATGCCAATGTCCGGCTGGACGTAGAGTTAAAAGACGTGTGTGCCCAACTGGCGGACTCCGTAAAGGAGAACAAAGGGCTTCGACGCAGCATTTATGGGGAGTGCCTAGACGAACTGTATGATAGTTCGGCGCGGAAGTGTATTGAAAGAATTTTGTTTGTCGGAATTTTAACGGGTCGCCCCGAGGAGGAGATGCCCTCATCTACAGGTGATGTACTGCAAGAACTTTAGCAGTTGCACGAGCGAGCTCGGCAGGTGATGCACGTCGTTGCTCAGGCCTTGTGGCCATCAAGCCCCCTGCCAAATGGCATGGGGGAGCTTGTGGACCTGCTTCAAGGATCCCGACGGCGCTTCTAGCTATGGAAGATATCAGCATGCCAGCGAGGTGCAAGAGAAGCTTGGGCAATGGTGAAGACGCGCTACACCAAGCTGGACCCAAACCATATGGCCGAAGTAGGACCGGCGGGGCCCCATGGGCAAGAAATTCCTGTAAGTCTGGTATATGACCAGGTAGCGTTATCCGCTAAGTATTCTCAACAGGATTGTAAACTAGATAGCTTGTTGGATGGCATAGAGGAGGAATATAGTCAGTCCAAGTGACTGTGTAATTTAATGGGCATAAGTAGCCCCTAGCCGGATTGAAATCATTTGTCATGGCGGACCTTTTCGCTTCAGCCCCCGGATCCTATAGTCCGGGGTGTGTCCGAATACCCGCTCAGCTATACAAAACCGGGGTATGCATGGAGACCAGGCGTAGGGGTCATAAGTGCTTGAACAGACAAGTACCCAACTAGTTATGTTATATTACATGGATAGTAAGAAACATCTTCCAGGGAGAATAGTTCCGTTAGGGGTTCCTTTCCCTGGGGGTGCATGCGGCAAAGCTCATGTCCGGACTGCGAACAAAGGCGCAGGATACAAAACTTCCGGGGATTTATGTTATGATAAACGAAAACATCTTTTGTTCACCGATGAATATTCTCTTAAGGAAACTAGCTTTCGGCTTCACCCAGTCTGAGGTACACATCCGGCTCAACCGGCAGTAACAATCGCAGAGGTGCTCCCCTTATGCCCTAGCCGAATCAGCGGGAACGTAGGGCATAAACACAGGAGCCAGGCAACCCAGCTTGGCCACGTCTTAAGTCATATCGATGCATATAATGTTGAAGAAAAGGCACACATGAAAAAAAGAAACTCATGTGTGATGGGCAAAAAGCCTTCAGAGTAATTTATATTTAGCTTCCGTATAAGAAGCCGCCAGGTATTGCTTACACACATAGTGTGGCCGAAACAATCCGGGAGTCCGTACTGTATGAAATACTTTGTGTGAAGAGAAAAAGATCGAGAAAGGAAGAGGGAGAGAGCATAATTAAAAAGGAGGAGGTAAGGAGACAAGCACTGAGTTTGGCGCTAGGCGTAGAATCTCTGGAGTCTGGCCGCGTTCCATGGGTTTGGCTCGAGTCTGATATCGGACGCATTACGTAAGCGGTACGCTCCTCCGGTGAGAACTTGCTCGATGACGAAGGGGCCTTCCCACTTGGGTTTGAGCTTGTCCTTTTTCTTCTCCGGTAAGCATAGAACGAGTTCGCCAATATTATAAATTTTGGCCCGTACTTCTCTGCTTTGGTATCGTTGAGCCTGTTGCTGATAGAATGCGGGACGGGCCTTAGCGACATCGCGCTCCTCCTCCAGGGCGTCCAAGTTATCCTGCCGATCTAACTCGGCTTCCTTTTCTTCGTACATGCGTACACGTGGCGAATCATGTATTATGTCGCAAGGTAGTGCTGCTTCCGCACCGTACACCATAAAAAATGGTGTATATCCGGTGGTGCGATTCAGCGTGGTCCGCAGCCCCCAGAGTATGGAGTTGAGCTCCTCGACCCAATGAGTATCCAACTTTGTCAAGGATCGCACTAGTCTGGGTTTGATGCCACTCATGATGAGACTGTTTCCCGTTCGACCTGGCCATTTGTTTGAGGATGGTACGGAAGCATAGTCAAGCTTAATGCCCATTTTTCCGCACCAAGATTTCACCTCATTGGCCGTGAAATTTGAGCCACTATCGGTGATGATGCTGTGGGGGACACTGTATCGGTGTACGACCCCAGATATAAAGTCTATTACTGGTCCGGATTCGGCCGTTTTCACTGGTTTGGCTTCTATCCATTTGGTGAACTTATCTACCATGACCAATAAGTATTTTTTCTTGTGGCTTCCCCCTTTAAAGGGTCCAACCATATCCAGCCCCCAGACCGCGAAGGGCCAAGTTATGGGGATTGTTTGGAGAGCGGTAGGGGGCATATGACTCTGATTGGCAAAGAGGTGGCAACCGACATAATGTTGGACAAGGTCTTGTGTGTCAACTCGGGCCATTGGCCAATAGAAAACTGTACGGAAGGTCTTGCTGACTAGTGCTTGAGCCGCGGCGTGGTGCCCGCCCAGTCCGGCATGGAATTCAGCCAAGAGCTCCCGCCCTTCCTCTTCGGAGATGCACCTTTGAAGCACTCCGGTCGCACTTTTCTTATAGAGTTCTGATACGTCTCCAAGGTATCTATAATTTATGAAGTATTCATGCTATTATATTAACCATCTTTGGTGTTTTATATGCATTTATATATCATTTTATATGATTTTTGGGACTAACCTATTGACCTAGAGCCCAGTGCCAGTTTCTGTTTTCTCCTTGTTTTTGTGTTTTACAGAAAAGGGATACCAAACAGAGTCCAAATGACGTGCCAATTTTTGAGGATTTTTTATGGACCAAAAGGAGACCACGGAGCATCGGAGTTGGGCCAGAAGAGCTCCGGGCTGCCCACGAGAGTGGGGGGCGCGCCCCTCCTCCTAGGGGGCGCCCTCCTATCTCGTAGACGGCCCGGAGACCCCCCCCTGACATGAAACCAACGCCAGTAATTCCTATAAATACTGAAACTTTCGGGAATTAACCTAGATCGGAAGTTCCGCCGCCGCAAGCCTCTATAGCCACGAGAAATCAATCTAGGCCCTCTCTAGTACCCTGCCGGAGGAGGC
This sequence comes from Triticum aestivum, assembly GCF_018294505.1. Lineage (NCBI taxonomy): Eukaryota > Viridiplantae > Streptophyta > Magnoliopsida > Poales > Poaceae > Triticum > Triticum aestivum. Next base: position 69,222,459 of record NC_057795.1, read on the forward strand.
CGTCATCACCGGAGGCCATGGAGGAGGATCTCGGAGGGGCCATCATCTCCACGAAGGCCAAGGACCAGAGGGGGAAAGCCATGGAGGAGGAAGCACAAGGGGGAGAACCTCTCCTCCTCTTTCTTGGTGGCACCGGAGTGCCATCGGGAGGGGAATCATCGCTGCGGTGATCGTCTTAATCAACATCACCATCATCATCACCACCCTCATCTCTTTTACGCGGTCCACTCTCCCGCACCCCGCTGTAATCCCTACTTGAACATGGTGCTTTATGCTACATATTGTGATCCAATGATGTGTTGCCATCTTATGATGTTTTGAGTAGATATCTTTTTTCCTTGAGTTGATTGATGATCTAGATTGATACGAGTTCTATGTTTTATTTTGGTGCTGTCCTATGGCGCCTTCCGTGTTGCGCAAGCGTGAGGGATTCCCACTGTAGGGTGTTGCAATACGTTCATGATTCGTATGGGAATAAAAGAGGACTTGATGCTTTAATGCTATGGTTGGGTTTTACCTTAATGATTATTTTAGTATTTGTGGATGCTTGCTAGATTCCAATCATAAGAGCATATGATGCAAGTAGGAAAAGTATGCTAGTTTATGCCTCTCCCTCATATGAAATTGCAATGACGACTATCGATCTTGTTAACAATTGCTTAGGACAATTCCGCACACCGATCCACCATTATTCCACACTCGCTATTTATATTACTTAGTAATATATTCTAACTTTATGATAACAGCACCTACTTTTATATTTTAGCTCTCCGATATCATGCAAAGTTATCCTCTTCATACCCACAACACAGTTTTATTTCTCGTTTCTAGTTGGAAGCAAACGTTCGGTGCACGTAGAGTCGTATCAGTGGCAGATAGGGCTTGAGAGAATATTGGTCTTACCTTTAGCTCCTTGTGGGTTCAACACTCCATACTTATCACTTCCACCTTTGGGAATTTCTACGATGATTGCCTGCACTTGGGGATTATCAAGCTCTTTTCTGGCGCCGTTGCCGGGGAGCAATAGCATGGGGTTGATATTCTCGTGTGTGCTTGTTTGCTTTCTTTACTTAGTAGATTTTGTTTTTCCTTTTTGTTCCTGTTTAGTTGTGGGTGAAACACACAAAAAAATTTAAAAATAATGAAAATACCAAAAAGGAATTGCTTGCCTCTCATGCCTAAAAAAGTTTTTCAAAAAGAGAAGTGATTGGAAAGTTATGCATTGAAGAAGTGGGGGTTGACCTTGAGCACTTGTGTTCATGCTCACAGAAACAATGTAGAATTTTTCATGGAAGTTTATATGTAAATAATTATCCCCTTTTATATAACCATTGTATTATAAAAATAATGTGTCAAGCTTTGGTTTTAGCATGATTAGATTGCTTGTTTACTATGTGCAGAACAAAAACAGAAACTTTGGCTGTAGTCCATGAATTTACAATTTTTATTGTAAAGTCAAATGGGTCTGAAACTTTTTGCACATTACTTCTGTACAAATTGTTCAAATTGTAAAATTTATTTCATAATTTTTGGAGTTACAGAAATTTACTAAACTTCCAGATTACTACAGACTGTCCTGTCCTTAACAGATTCTGTTTTTCGTGTGTTGTTTGCTTATTTTGATGTATCTATGGCTAGTATCGGGGGGTATGAACCATAGAGAAGTTGGAATAGAGTAGGTTTAACACCAATATAAACAAATAATGAGTTAATTACAGTACCTTAAAGTGGTAGTTTGCTTTATTACACTAACGGATCTCACAAGTTTTTGTTTAAGTTTTTGTGAATGAAGTGTTTGAAGAACGAGGAGTTACCGATGTGAGAAGAATAAAGAGAGACAAGAGTTCAAGCTTGGGGATGCCCAAGGCACCCCAAGTAAACATTTTAAAGGATACTCAAGCATCTAAGCTTGGGGATGCCCCGGTTGGCATCCCGTCTTTCTTCTTCGACAAATATCGGTATACCTCGGTTTTTGTTTTGTTCACATTGTTTGTGCCCCTTGTGTTTTTCTTTTTCTTTAAGAATCATGCTAGTAGGAGATAGATCTTCATTGATTTATAGAATACTTCATGTTCTTCACTTATACCTTTTAAGTATGATCTTATAGAATTACTCTTTGTGCTTCACTCAAATCGTTTGAGTATGGTTTTATAGAATGCTTCGTACGCTTCACTTGTATATTTTTGAGCTTGTATGTTGGCTAGTCTATATTAATTGTAAAATGCTCCAGGAACTTCACTTATATCTTTTGGAGTATGAATAATGCTATAGTTTAAATTGGGTTTGGAAGAGTGTCAACTTTAGGAATTAGTGATCCCACTATCTTGGAGGGTGTAGAATCTTCGTACGATATTTATGAAAGTGGATTTGGAAGAGTGTCAACTTGATTTAGTATTCCACTATTTTGGAAGAGGTTACAATTGAGTATGAGAACAAAGTTTCTATCCATGATGCTACTGAAAATTATTATGAGGGAGGAATATGTGCTTGTAGGAGTTGCAATAATGTCAAGTTTCCTCTCTACGTGGTTAAAGTTTTTTAGTTAAACTTGTTTCGCCTTCCTATGCTAGTTGATTCTTGTTCCTATAAATTGCGTGCTCACAAAATCCCTAGGCATAGGAAGTGAGTTATATTTAAATGTGCTAGTCATATTCTTCATGATGCTCTCTTTTTGTCTCAACTCTTATCTTTTGTGTGAGCATCATTGAAATCATCATGCCTAGCTAAAAGGCATTAAAGAAAAGCGCTTGTTGGGAGACAACCCAATATTTATCCTTACTATTTTTGTGTGTCAACATGATTAAGATATTGTAGTAACCATGTTTTATAGTTTTTGTTTCAATAAAGTGCCAAGTAAGACCTTTGGGAAGACTTGGGTGAAAGTTAATGTGATCTTGCTGTAAAAAACAAAAACTTTGCGCTCACGAGATTAGCTGTCATTTTTTTACAGAAGAGTGATTTCGAGTTGATTATTTTCTCAGAAGATTAATAGACAAATTCCTCACGTCCACCAATTTATTTAATAATTTTTGGAGTAGCATAAGTATGGTTATTGTTCAGATCATTACAGACTGTTCTGTTTCTGACAAATTCTGTTTTCATTGCATAGTTTGCTTGTTTTCTAGTTTCTATGGCTTATATTTCTCAATATAAATTGTTGAAATGATATGGTACAGTAGGCATTATATGAAAACAATTATGAACCTTGTCTTTTACAGTACCAAAGTGCATGGTTTACTCTTTATCATACTAACCTATCTCACGAAGTTCCATTAAGTTTTTTGTGATTGAAGTTTTCAAGTTTTGGGTGAGATATCGATATGAGGAAAATAAGAGTGGAAAGACCCTAAGCTTGGGGATGCCCAAGGCACCCCAAGGTAATATTCAAGGAAGACTCCAGCGCCTAAGATTGGGGATGCTCCGGAAGGCATCCCCTCTTTCGTCTTCAAAACTATCGGTACATCTTACTCGGAGCTATATTTTTATTCGTCACATGATATGTGTTTTGCTTGGAGCGTATTTCAAATTTTACTTGTTGTTTGAATAAATCATTGGATCTGAATTATTGAATAAAAAAGGGGGGAACCCTCCCATGGCTAGTTAATTATTTGACTACTCAGTGTCCTTCACTCATATCTTTTGGAGTAGTTTGTCATTTACTCTTGCGCTTCATGTATATCCTATGAGTAAATGGGAAAATGAATTGAATGTCATAAATATGAACTTTTATATGTTTCATTTGCTTATAACATGTTTAGTGATGACTTCACACATAGAAAGTATGAGGCATAAAAGTTGTTGAGAGTTGGCAAACGTAGTTTTGGTCATCGTTGCAATTAATAGGAAGTAATAAAAAAGAGAAGTCACATACAAATATATTATCTTGGACATCTTTTATGATTGTGAAGCACTCATTAAGTATGACATGCTAAAAGAGTTGATGTTGGACAAGAAATACAACGTAATGGTTTATGTTTTCTGACATCTCAGTTAAAGTATATTGTCATTGACCTTCCAAACATGTTGAGCTTGCCTTTCCCCCTCAAGCTAGCCAAAAATTCCTAGCACCAAGTAGAGATACTACTTGTACTTCCAAATATCCTTAAAACCAGTTTTGCCATGAGAGTCCACCATTTCTACCTATGGATTGAGTAAGATCCATCAAGTAAGTTGTCATCGGTGCAAGCAATAAAAATTGCTCTCTAAATATGCATGACTTATTAGTGCGGAGAAAATAAGCTTTGTACGAACTTGTTACGGAAGCAATAAAAGCGACGGACTGCATAATAAAGGTCCATATACAAGGGGCAATATAAAGTGACGTTCTTTCGCATTAAGATTTTGTGTATCCAACCCTAAAAGCGCATGGCAACCTCTGCTTCCTCTGTGAAGGGCCTATCTTTTACTTTATGTTTTTACTTTATGCTTGAGTCAAGGTGATCCTTACCTTTCCCTTTTTCATTTTATCCTTTGGCGAGCTCCTTGTGTTTGAAAGATCATGATATATATATATATATATATATATATATATATATATATATATATATATATCCAATTGGATGTAAGTTAGCATGGGCTATTATTGTTGACATCACCTAAAGGTGAATATGTTGGGAGGCAACACAATAAGCCCCTATCTTTCTCAGTGTCCGGCTGAAACTCCATAACCACAAGTATTGCGTGAGTGTTAGCAATTGTAGGAGACTAAATGATAGTTGAGTATGTGGACTTGCTGAAAAGCTCTATTCTTGACTCTTTCTGATGTTATGATAAATTGCAATTGCTTCAATGACTGAGATTATAGTTTCTTAGTTCTCAATGAAGTTTTTGAACCATACTTGACATTGTGAATAGATTGTTACTTGATCATGAAAAGTTTTATGAGATAAGCTATTATTATGAGACACATTGATGCTAGAAAAGGTGATTGAAATTATCATTGGTCAAACTTGTGCACCTAGTAGCATTCACACTTCATAAATTATTTCTTTTATCATTTACCTACTCGAGGACGAGCAGGATTAAGCTTGGGGATGCTGATACGTCTCCAACTTATCTATAATTTATGAAGTATTCATGCTATTATATTACCCATCTTTGGTGTTTTATATGCATTTATATATCATTTTATATGATTTTTTGGGACTAACCTATTGACCTAGAGCCCAATGCCAGTTTCTGTTTTCTCCTTGTTTTTGTGTTTTACAGAAAAGGGATACCAAACAGAGTCCAAATGACGTGCCAAATTTTGAGGATTTTTTATGGACCAAAAGAAGACCACGGAGCATCGGAGTTGGGCCAGAAGAGCTCCGGGCTGCCCACAAGAGTGGGGGGCGCGCCCCCCTCCTATCTCGTGGACGGCCTGGAGGCCCCCCTGACGTGAAACCAACGCCAATAATTCCTATAAATACTGAAACTTTTGGGAATTAACCTAGATCGGAAGTTCTGCCGTCGCAAGCCTCTGTAGCCACGAGAAATCAATCTAGGCCCTCTCTGGCACCCTGCCGAAGGGGGACATCATCACCGGAGGCCATGGAGGAGGATCTCGGAGGGGCCATCATCTCCGTGAAGGCCAAGGACCAGAGGGGGAAAGCCATGGAGGAGGAAGCACAATGGGGAGAACCTGTCCTCCTCTCTCTTGGTGGCACCGGAGTGCCATCGGGAGGGGAATCATCGCCGTGGTGATCCTCTTCATCAACATCACCATCATCATCACCATCCTCATCTCTCTTATGCGGTCCACTCTCCCGCACCCTGCTGTAATCCCTACTTGAACATGGTGCTTTATGCTACATATTGTGATCCAATGATGTGTTGCCATCTTATGATGTTTTGAGTAGATATCTTTTGTCCTTGAGTTGATTGATGATCTAGATTGGTACGAGTTGTATGTTTTATTTTGGTGCTGTCCTATGGTGCCCTCTATGTCGTGCAAGCGTGAGGGATTCCCGCTGTAGGGTGTTGCAATACGTTCATGATTCGCTTATAGTGGGTTGCTAGAGTGACAGAAGCTTAAGCCCGAGTAAGTAGATTGTTGCGTATGGGATAAAAGAGGACTTGATGCTTTAATGCTATGGTTGGGTTTTACCTTAATGATTCTTTTAGTATTTGCGGATGCTTGCTAGAGATTCCAATCATAAGAGCATGTGATCCAAGTAGGAAAAGTATGCTAGTTTATGCCTCTCCCTCATATGAAATTGCAATGACGACTATCGATCTTGTTAATAATTGTAGGACAATTCCGCACACCGATCCACCATTATTCCACACTCGCTATTTATATTACTTAGTAATATATTCTAAATTTATTATAACATCACCTACTTTTATATTTTAGCTCTCCGATATCATACAAAGTTATCCTCTTCATACCCACAACACAGTTTTATTTCTCGTTTCTAGTTGGAAGCAAATGTTCGGTGCACGTAGAGTCGTATCAGTGGCAGATAGGGCTTGAGAGAATATTGATCTTACCTTTAGCTCCTTGTGGGTTTGACACTCCATACTTATCACTTCCACCTTTGGGAATTGCTACGATGATTCACTGCACTTGGGGATTATCAAGTGTTTGGTGCACCGAAGAAGGCGGTAAAGAGGCAATGCCTTTTCTCCTAACCTGGAGATAAAGCGGCTCAAAGCAGCCACGCATCCAGCTAGTTTCTGGATGTGTTTGACGTCTGTTGGTATAGCCAACTGCGACAAAGCTCGGATTTTTGCCGGATTAGCTTCAATTCCTCTATTGGAAATGATGAAGCCCAGCAGTTTTCCAGAGGGGACGCCGAAAACACATTTCTCCGGATTCAGCTTGATGTCATATGTTCGTAGGTTGTCGAACGTAAGCCTCAAGTCATCTATTAAGGTTTCAACGTGTCTTGTTTTTATGACTACGTCGTCCACGTATGCCTCCACTGTTTTGCTGATTTGCTTTTCCAGGCATGTTTGAATCATGCGTTGATAAGTTGCTCCGGCATTCTTGAGCCTGAAAGGCATAGTGTTGAAGCAGAAAGGCCATATGGCGTTATGAAAGCTGTAGCAGCTTGGTCGAACTCTGCCAGCTTTATTTGATGGTATCCAGAGTATGCATCGAGGAAACACAGCGAGTCGTGTCCTGCTGTGGCATCGATGATTTGATCGATGTGAGGGAGGGGAAAGGGATCCTTGGGGAAAGCCTTTTTAAGGTCTTTGAAGTCGACGCACATGCGCCAGGATTTGTCCTTCTTTGGTACCATTACCAAGTTCGCCAGCCAATCCGGATGTTTGATATCTCTGATGAATCCGGCCTCAAGTAGCTTGGCTAGCTCCTCCCCCATGGCTTGTCGTTTGGGCTCTGAAAATCGTCTTAGGGTCTATTTGACGGGTTTGTATCCCTTTAGTATGTTATGGCTGTGTTCGGCCAATTCACGCGGGATGCCCGGCATGTCCGATGGGTGCCAGGTGAAAATGTCCCAATTCTCGCGTAAGAAGTCTCGCAGTGCAGCGTCCATATTGGCCCTTAATTGTATCCCGATGGAGGCTGTCTTCGTGGGGTTCGTAGGGTGGACTTGGAATTTGACTATGTCATCTGCGGGTTTAAATGAGGTGGACTTGGGTCATTTGTCGAGTATTATGTCGTCCCTGTCCATGGTGGCACGCAGCGTTGTTAATTCTTCTGCTGCTAGGGCTTTGGATAGTGCTTTCAAGGCTAGTGCTACGGTTTTGTTTTCGGCGCGGAGTGCGACGTCCGGATCACTAGCTAGAGTGATGATTCCATTGGGTCCGGGCATTTTAAGCTTCATGTACCCGTAATGGGGTATAGCTTGAAAGCTTGCAAATGTGTCCCGCCCTAGAAGGGCGTGGTATCCGCTGCTGAAAGGGGCCACTTGGAATACGATTTGTTCGGACCTGTAATTCTCTGGGGTGCCGAATACCACATCGAGTGTGATTTTCCCCGCAGACCGTGCCTCCCGACTAGGGATAATTCCCCTGAAGGTTGTGCCGCTTTGCTCAATGCGGCCTTGATCAATTTCCATCTTCTTGAGTGTTTCTTCGTAGATCAGGTTAAATCCACTTCCGCCGTCCATGAACACTTTAGTGAGCGAAAAGCCGTCCATTATTGGGCTAAGGACCAAAGCGGCTGGTGCCCGGACGGTCTGGAATTGGGGTTCGTCACTGGCATTGAAAGTTATAGCAGTGTCGTTCCACGGATTTACTTTTGCCACATGGCAGATTTCAGCAGAGCTTCAATGAGCTTGCTTGCGCCTATTGTTTGAGGCGAAACTCTTGAATACTGTTAGTAACGTATTGTGTTCCTTGGCGGGATGTTGTTTGGCTTTATGGCTCTCGAGGAGATCCTCGCCACTTTTACCTACCTGCCGGAGTATCCAACATGCCCTAAGGCTATGGGTTGGTGTTGCATCCGGCGTACTGTGAAGCTTACATGGCCCATTGAGCCACCCTTCCAATACGATTCCACGCCCTAGGGCGGGATTTGGTTTCTCGGGAATTGAATTGGTCGACTTTCGAGAGTTCGGCCGTTTAGTTCGGACCAAGGTTCTGGTGAGGGCCGTACTATCCCAAAATTCTGTTTGGGTTTTCCAGGCGTTTTCCATCGCATAGTACTTCTGTACTATGGTCTCTAAGTCCGCAAAGTGTGATATGTCATGGCGGCTTATAGCATTAAGGAGTCCTTTGTTTGTGCAGTTTTTGCAGAAAAGTGAGACTACGTCCTCCTCGTGGCAGTCCTCGACCTTATTAAGCGCAAGGAGGAAGCTGGCCCAATAACGGTGTACCGTCTCCAGGGGCTCTTGCCTGATGCGGGAGAGACGGTTTAAGTCCTGTAAGTGCATCTAGTGCCCCTTAGTGATTTTGGTGTATTGAAGACTTATAGGTTAAGGGACTAATGCGTTTGTGAGTGTACACAGGTCTATAAGTCTATGAGGAGTTTGATATTTACAGAGAAAGTCGACCCCTAAAAATGAAGTTCTTCGACTGAAGACTTTGATATTCTGAAGACTTTCTGAAGACTTTGAAAGTGAAGAAATTGGTGTGACCTTGAAGACTTGGTATTCATTTGTGGAACATGAGGCGTGAAGACCTTTGTTTTCGTAGTTTCATTTTCTCTTTCTTGAGTCATAGGAAACACCGTACTATTAAAGGGGGTCGAGGAAATACTAAGGAAAAATTTCCATGTGATGCTCAACTCAAAATCCAACACCTACCAATCCCTTCGAGTGAAGCCTTTGGAAATCTCATACAGTTCAGTCACTTTCTTCAGTGACAGAGACGAAGTTCTTCTGGTCGCTGATGAATTTGTTCTGACTGAGGAGTTAGGAATTCGTCAGTGCGAATTACCTACACAGTGAGGAACATGATAGCCCTGAGGAATTTGAGAGTCAAATTTCCGACCGTTGCTGTGCTGCGCGCGAGCTGTCCCAAAATATCTTATCCACCTAACGGTCATATCATTGAGGGGCATTTATGTCTTATCATGTCGGGCTGCTCCCTAGGCTATAAATAGCCGCCCCCTACAACCACTAGCTGGTTGGCTGCTCTGAGAGAAACTGACACTTGTCATTTGAGAGCAACCCATCCTCCGAGGACTTTGAGCGAAAATCATCGAGTGAGGAAAACCCAAAACCAAACCCCTACAAACCCAAAGTGATTGAGCATCACTGAAGAAATTGATCCTGTGTGGATCCGACGCTTGTTACCTTTGAAGACTGTGCTTCTTCCAGACAGTTAGGCGTCAAGGTCTAGAGCATCCAAGAGGAATTGTGGATCGCCGAGTGACCAAGTCTGTGAAGGTTTGGAAGTCGCCTGAAGACTTACCACGAGTGATTGGATGAGGTCTGTGTGACTTTAGTTCAAGGAGAATACGGTGAGGACTGGGTGTCCTGAGCTGCGTGCTCAGCGTCTAGGTGTCCGGGACAGTGTGTCCTCGAGTTTAAATACTCAGTCGCTGCAACCAGACGTACAACTGAGACAGCAGTTGGAACTGGTCTACCAAATCATTGTGTTCACCAACCTAACCGGTTCTATTTCCTCAACCCTTTCATTTCCTCATTACTGTGTTGAGTGTTTGTTCATATCTGTGTTTGATGACTTTGACTGAAGACTTTCTCAATTTCCTCAGTTCAATTTCTTCAGTCTGTTTGTCTTCATCTTGTGTTATCCTGTGATTACGCTTTCTGTACTCTGTGCTAGTCTTCATTTCATCATGATGACCATGCTTGTATTCTGTTATACTTACTTCTGAGTACTTATTCCGCTGCTAATAGTTCTTTGCTAAGGAATTTCCTCACCGGCAAATTCCTCAGTGAAGAATTCATAAAAATCGCCTATTCACCCCCCCCTCTAGTCGACATAACGCACTTTCAATTGGTATCAGAGCAATGTACTCCCTTGTTCTGTGTGATTTTGGTTTAACCGCCTGGAGTTTTAGTTATGTCGACCGCAGGTATGATCAAGGTCTCGGCTGGTGTCCTACCTTTGATGGGACGGACTACCCCTACTGGAAAAACAAGATGCGAATGCATCTCGAGGCAATTGACAACGATCTCTGGTATGTTGTGGAAAATGGTGTTCCCTCTGTCTCACCCTCACTGAACGCTACCGATGTGAAGAGATTCAAGCAACTCGATTCTCAAGCGAAGAATATCATATGTGGCCATCTGAGTAAAGGACAGTATGGAAGAGTGAGTGCTTTGGAAACTGCTAAGCTTATCTGGGATAGGCTGTCCTAAGTGAATGAAGGAGTCTCAACTCAGCGTGACTCTCGAGTTGATGTTCTTCGGAATCTCTTCAACCGCTTCAAAAGACTCGACAATGAAAATGTCCAACAAACCTTTGATCGCCTCACTGACATCTCAAATGATCTTCAAGCCCTCGGTGCCACTGACATCACTGACCATGAGGTGGTGAAGAAACTGTTGAGATTGCTTGATTCCTCATTTGATACTCTGGGTCTGATGATACAAGAATGGGCTGACTACAAGTCTCTTGATCCTGCCGATATCCTCGAAAGTCTAAATACTCACGAGTTCCAGCTTGCTGAAAAGAGAGATCTCTATGGTTCGAGCTATGGCAAACCACGTGCCCTGAAGGCCAAGGTTGTGTCTGAGTCTGAATGTGAGGATTCTGGTAGTAGCCTTGGTGATCCTGATGAATTGAGCCAGGAGCTAGCACTGCTCGTGAAGAAATTCCAGACGTTCTCAAGACGTGGTCGCTTTGGAAAATCCTCAAGAAGCAGTGATTCCTCATCAAGTGACTATAAGAGAAGGTTGTGCCACAAATGCAAGAAACCTGGTCATGATATTCAAGATTGTCCTCAGTGGGAAAAGGAATTGAAGAAGAAGAAATCGTCAAAATCTTCGTCATCAAAATCCTCGAAGTCTTCATCTCACAAGAAGAGCAGCTCCAAGAAGGCTCGGGCATTCATTAGCAAGGAAATGGACTCTAAAGCTGAATCTGAGGAACATGAGGAAGAGGAGGCGTCTGAAGAATCCGAATCTGGTGTGGCGAGTCTGGCCTTTGCTACTGCTTTCGTTAGCAAGTCCATCTTCAACACTGAAGAAACTGACCCCACCGACAAGCCTGATGAAGATAATGATGACTACGCTCCCACCTATTGCTTCATGGCAAAAGGTGCAAAGGTACTCAAATACACCTCCTCTGAATCTAGTGAAAATGAATCTGATGAGGATCTCAAGCCGAGCTACTCTAAACTTGCTAAGATTGCTGTAAAACAACAAAGGGCTTTTGAAAAGGTTCAAAACATGCTAGACAAAAGTGATGATATGTTGGGTGAAGAAATGGATCGCACTAAAGCCCTGACTGAAAATCTTCAGAGACTTCAGTCTAGGTTTGATAACCTTAAAAGTCATCATAACACTCTCTTATCTGATCATGAGAAACTTTCTTATGAATTTCTTCAAAGAAAGCAAGATCTTGAGAAGCTAAGAGTGAGTTATGAAGATCTTCAGAAGGAGCGCGATTCATTACTAGCTCAACAAATCAGCGCTTCTCAGGAAGAATTTGTTCCCCCATGCTTAAAGTGCATTGAACGTGAATCTGCTAATTCTTCACCTGAATGTTCAAATGCTTCAACTGTTACAAATTCTTCACCTGCCTCTGCTATCACTAATTCCTCATCTGAGGACATTGCTAGTATCACTGACGATGCAGGGCTAAAGGAATTGTACATGATAGGCATGTACAAAAGCCTCAAAGGGCATCAGACTCTTTGTGATGTGCTTAAAAAGCAGATCCTCAACAAAAACCCTAGGAAAGAGGGTATCGCCTTTGAAAGGAAACTTAATGCTGATGGAACATATTGGAAGCCTGAGCAGTACCCCAAAACCTCATGGGTTGCTGCAAAGGGACCTCCAGTTGATCCATCTAACTTATCTGGCTTTACATGTGAATCTCCTCATCCTTCTGATGAGTCATTTGACTCCAACTATAAACTGTTCAAAAATCAGAATGGTGAAGTATTTGCTAGATATGTTGGCACTAACTGCAGGAATGGTTCTCCTATGAAGAAAATCTGGGTTCCCAAGAAGTGCCTTGAAAGTCTTCAGGTGAATGTCCTCATGACACCACTAGTGAAGAACAGGAACCCCAGTTCAAATTCTTCATATGGATCAAATTCCTCAAATGGATCAAAGTCCTCATATGATTATCATCGTGCTAACAACTCTGTTTCGCAGGGTAGAGCTAAGGGCTATGAATATGTGCATTATTCTTCAAACCATTATGTTCATAAGTCTTCGAAGAATTTCTCTGCTTATTCATATGCTTACCCTAACCCCTCTTAAGTGAAACGAAATGGTTTGGCTTCTATGCCACCATTCTCGTATGGTGCTCGCAGAGTGATGAACTCTTTGCCACCCCTTCAGATATGGGTGGTGAAGAAAAAGAACTAATCTCTTCTGCCGGGTCAGGTCTCCAGACGTGCCTAACGTCTGAAGAATTTGCTGGGGACCTGACAAAATTGCCTGAAAGGACGCAGGCGAATCATGATGAAATAAACTTTCACACATCCTCCTACTGCTATATCTATTTACTGCTTGATGAAATTCATCTGATGAACTTGATATCATATTCTTCATTGATGAAGCATATGAGATTGTAAGTTACACTAATTCATCTGCAGGATGATCAACCCAAAACCACTCAATGGGTCCTCGATAGTGGATGTACAAATCACATGACTGGTGACAAGAATCTTTTGATGGATGCTCCCTTATCACCGTCACATCTAAAGCACATCATCTTTGCTGACAAAGGCAAAAGTCGGGTATTGGGTCTTGGTAAGGTTGCGATCTCTAAGTATAAACACATGGACAAAGTCATGCTTGTTGAGTCCTTAGGATACAACCTCATGTCAGTCTCAATGCTTTGTGATCTTGATATGGTTGTTGTCCTTGGCAAGTATCGCTGTGTTGTGATTATGGAAGCTGACAATTCCAAAGTCTTCGAAGGCTTTAGGAGAGGAGATTTGTATATTGTTGATTTCTCTACAGGACCACAACCAGCCATGTGTCTACTTGCAAAAGCTTCAGAAGGCTGGCTATGGCATCGACGACTTGTTCACGCGGGCATGAGGAATTTGCACAACCTTGCGAAGAAGAAGCATGTCATTGGCATTGAGAATGTCAAATTCCTCAAGGATCACTTATGCGGAGCCTGTGAAGCTGGAAAAATGACCAAGGCCAAGCATCCAGCGAAGACTATCATGACCACTACTCGTCCATTCGAATTGCTTCACATGGACCTCTTCGGACCTAATCATTACTCAGCAATCACTAATGATGCATCTCTATATGGTTTTGTCATTGTTGATGATTACTCTCGATATACATGGGTACACATTGTTACTTACAAACATGAAGTGCAGGAAGTCTTCAAACATTTTTCCTCGAGGGCTTCAACCAACTTTGGTGTGAAGATCAAGCACATCAGAAGTGACAATGGAACTGAGTTCAAGAATTTCGGTCTTGATGACTATCTTGATGAACTTGGTATTACTCATGAGTTATCTGCTCCCTATACTCCTCAGCAAAATGGCGTCGTGGAGCGCAAGAACAGAACTCTTGTTGAGATGGCTCGCACTATGCTTGATGAATACAAAACGCCTCATCGTTTTTGGATTGATGCAATTGATACTGCGTGCCACATCATCAATAGAGTATATCTTAACAAATTCTTCAAGAAGACGGCCTATGAACTCCTCACTGACAAGAAACCCAATGTGAGTTATTTCAAAGTCTTCGGTGCTAAATGTTGGATTAGACATCCTCACCACAATTCTAAATTTGCACCAAAAGCACATGAAGGTTTTATGCTTGGTTACGGAAAGGACTCGCACACCTACAGAGTCTTCAACATTGTTCTTCACAAGATTGTTGACACTGTAGATGTGCGGTTCGATGAAACTAATGGCTCGCAAAGAGAGCACCTACCTTCTGTGTTAGATGAACCAGCACCTGAGGATTCTATCAAGTTCAAGGCAACTGAGGATGTCATTCCTACTAAAGAATTTGCTGAAGAATTCATTCCAGTTCATGAAGAACATCGAGCTGATACACCTGAAGAAAATGCTGAGGAAAATGGTGCTGAAGAAAATGCTGACCAAACTCCTCAGCGATAACCAGCTCATCCTCGCGTTGCAAAAGAATTGCAAGTGGAGAAGATCATCGATGACATTAGAGCTCCAGGTCCTCTCACACGCTCAAAAGCTTCACGTTTATCTAACTTTTGTGGGCACTATGCTTTTGTCTCTATCATAGAGCCCACTAAGGTAGATGAAGCATTTTTGGAGCCGGGGTGGATTCAGGCTATGCAAGAAGAATTACATTAGTTCGAGCTCAACAATGTCTGGGAACTGGTCAAACGTCCAGATCCTCGCAAGCATAATATCATTGGCACAAAGTGGATCTACCGCAACAAGCAAGATGAAAATGGCCTTGTGGTGAGGAATAAGGCACGACTGGTAGCTCAAGGCTACACAGAGGTTAAAGGAATTGATTTCGATGAAACTTTTGCACCTGTTGCTAGACTTGAGGCTATTCGCATATTACTTGCTTGTGCTAACCATCATGATATCATCTTATATCAAATGGATGCGAAAAGTGCATTCCTCAATGGTAAGCTTGAGGAAGAAGTATATGTTTCTCAACCCCCAGGTTTTGAAGATCCAAAGACTCCTGACAAAGTCTTCAGACTTAATAAGGCCCTCTATGGCCTCAAGCAAGCCCCTCGGGCGTGGTATGATACATTGAAGGAATTCTTCGTGAAGAATGGCTTCACACCCGGTTCACTCGACCCTACTCTCTTTACTAAATCTTATGATGGTGAACTGTTTGTGTGCCAAATATATGTTGATGATATTATCTTTGGTTGTACTGACCAACATTATAGTGATGAATTTGCCTATATGATGAGTGAAGAATATCAAATGTCTATGATGGGCGAGTTGAAATTCTTCTTAGGTCTTCAAATTCGTCAACAGCGCAATGGCATATTCATATCTCAGGAGAAATACCTCAAAGATGTACTGAGGAAATTCGGCATGCAAGACTGCAAAGGCGTCAAAATTCCTATGCCCACAAAAGGCCATCTATGCACTGATGAAAATGGTATTGACTTCGATCAAAAGGTATACCGCTCCATGATTGGTTCTTTATTGTACTTATGTGCATCTAGGCCAGACATAATGCTTAGTGTTTGCATGTGTGCCCGATTTCAAGCTCCACCGAAGGAATCACACCATAAGGCTGTGAAGCATATTCTTCGATATCTAGCTCACACACCAACACTAGGATTATGGTACCCCAAGGGCTCTGCTTTTGATATCGTTGGATATTCTGACTCTGACTATGCTGGTGATCATGTGGACCGCAAGTCAACTTATGGCACTTGTCATTTCCTCAGACGATCTTTGGTCTGTTGGTCCTCGAAGAAACAGAATTGCGTATCACTGTCCACTGCGGAAGCTGAATACATTGATGCTGGCTCTTGCTATGCTCAACTGCTTTGGATGAAGCAAACACTCAAGGACTATGGCGTCAACGTGAAGAATGTGCCTCTCCTCTGCGATAATGAGAGTACCATCAAGATTGCTCACAACCCAGTTCAGCACTCGAAGACAAAGCACATTCAGATTCGTCATCATTTTCTTCGTGATCATGTGTTGAAGGGCGACATCTCCATCGAGCACGTGAAGACTGAAGAACAGCTAGCTGATATCTTCACTAAGCCCTTGGATGAGAAGAAATTTAGCAAGTTGCGGTGTGAGCTAAATATCTTAGAATCTTCGAATGTTCTTTGAAAAGGACACACATCCTAACACTTATGCAAAATTGATGACTTAGATGTGCAACACATGAAGAAACGTTTTTATTCAATCAATGAAGAATAACACTCTAAGTGTGAAGAAATTAATGAAGAATTTGATTCTTAGAACCCTACGACAATTGTACACAGTGTCTGAAATCATCATTCTTATACGGTGGGTCACGCCACCACAAAAAGTTGAAAATCTTCAATTTGAGTTTTTCCTCAGTTTTGAAATTCTTCAGTTTTTCAAATTCTTCAACTTTTCAAAATCTTCACTGTTTCCTTCATTTTTCTTCATTGTCTATATATATATATATATGAGTTTATGTCCTCTAGAGCATTCACTTATAGCTATTTCTTCAAGTTGCTTTTTCTGCTAAGCGAATGTGATCGGACCCTTCCCCCCTCTATGCTATACTCAACCCAATCTATTCAAAAATTCTACATATGTGTTCTATTTGAAACTCGTTCAAAATCTTCACTGTGTCCTTGTCAGTTGAAGAAATTGCGAACGAAACTTTAAAACAAATCATATCCAAATTTTCGGTTTTGCCGCTCAAACCGTTCCACATCCCACAATGCATTATTCTATTCACCCACGATCGTACACGATCTCAACTACACAGTACGTGGGTGACACATGTCGCGAGAAGGAGAGAGGGCAGGGGCACATTCATCCCAAATCTTCGGGCGAACAGTTTTTCACCGTGTCTATAAATACCCCTCTTCCCTTCCTCACTTCATTTACTCCGCTCGATCGCTACTCTCTCACTCGAGCTCCTCAAACCCTAGCGCCGCCACTACTCCATCGTCGCCGATGAGGAAGAGCTTCGCTTCCTCGACCTCGTCGCCGTCGTACTCACGCCGACCGTGGAAATCTTCACTCCGCCGCCGCCGTAGCTGTCTTCCTCTGCCAAGTTAGGGCGTGGGAGATCTAACCTAACGAACTTCACATCTGTTCTTCTCAGTTCGTCGTGTTCTTCACTTAGGGTAATTAAAAGTTACTTTTATTACTCACTTTGATTCTCAAACTTTCTTGAAAATCTTCAAAGGTGTTTATTCTTCAAATCTTCACACATATGAACACCACACACATCGCAAGATCTTGAATTGCTTCTCTAAGCAATCATTTTCTTCAAGATTCCCTAATTGTGTGGATCTTCGATCTGTACAACTCTGGAACCTAAGACAAGAATGCTTAGTGAAATTCCTCAAGGTTCATCTGGTCAAATTCCTCAAAACTTGTTCTTTTTGAAAAACCTTCTCAGAACGCATATGACCTCTCCAAATTCCTCGCACCTGTACTCTGTTCACAGGTACTCATGTCTGCTGCTGAATCACTAGGTTCTCATCAACTTAACTCATTTGCAGCATTCCTCGAAGAAAAACTGCATACTTCTTCAGAGAACTCGATTGTTCAAATTCCTCAACTGAAGAATATGGCAGACGGTAAGAAGCCGCAGAAAGGAGGAAAGAAACCTGAGGTTATGACTGCTTTTGAAATCCCTGAGGAAATTTATGCTGACTATTGCACACCTGATGAAGCAAAATTTGGCAAAGAAAACAAAAATCAGCGCAAGGTGCGCATTCAGAGGATTGAACGTAGATGGGCAAGGATATGGAGGGAATACAGATATGTGACTCCAAAGTACATGAGGAAATTCGCCCTCAATCCTACATGTCCAAGAGCTCCATTGGCACCTGACCAAGTAGCTGACCCCACAAGCATCAAACGTGGTGAGGACTTTCCTGAAGAATGGGCTAAGCGCCAAGCTAAATTGGCAAGAAAAGCCAAGGAGGCAGTGAAGAAATTCAATGAGGATTCTGCCACTTCTACTACTACTGAGGCCTCGGTCAAACCGAGGAAATCCATGCCAAAGAAGCCTACTCGTAAGACAAGTGCTTCACCAACAGTGCCCTCACGGAAAATTCCTCACACTGCTACAGCTCCACCAAAATCCTCAACGGCTCCTTCAAAGTCCTCAGCTCCTGTGCATCTGGCTACATGTCAAAGGACTGCAGGTTTCTCGATTGCCTCTGGTGTTTCAGCAAGTTCCTCAGCTGCACCAATTTCCTGATCGGGCCCCACACTGTTGAAGACCAAAGCAACAGTTGGACGAGGTCCTCAGCCAAGTCCAAAGAAGAAACAGGTCGCATTCCATGTGCCTTCTGATGATGAAGCTTTTGATGATGAACTTGCAGAAATCATCAGAGACAGACAGGTGAAGGCCGCTTGAGCCAAAGGCACATCTGTGCCACTACTTTTGGATCCAAGAAAAATCCTCGATTACATTGATCTCTGGCACAAGGATCCTAACACCCCTATGCCTGATTTTCATCTGACCCCTGGTCAAAGTCACATGCTGACTCATTTCATCACTGAAGAGAAATGGAAGTTTGAAAAGGCAAGAGAGATCAGGAAAGCTCAATACAGAAAGGAGAAGCTCCTGAAGAAAAACATTGTCAGAATGACACCTGAGGAACTTCTCCAGGCTCAGTCTGAAATTCAAGCCCTCGGCAAAGACTTTGATGCCTACTATGCTGATTGGCAAGGAGCTAAAGTAAGATTCGTCAATCTGACGAAGAAATTCAAAAATGTTGCAGCCCCATCGCAACAAGAAAATCTTCAGGCTGCAGACTCTGCTCAGCCTACTGAAGAACATGCTAGCACCGCTGATGACTTTCATCCTGCTGAAGAAAATGCTCGTTCCAAGGCTGGTGAATAAATTCCAGCCGCTGAAGAAATTGCCAGGGCATCCACTAGTGGTGCGCCTGAAGAAACTGAAGAGATCAGAGAAACTGCATCAGTTGCGCCTGAAGAAAATGAACCAGATTCCTCAACTCCTCCCGCGCCCACACCAACTCCAATTCTTCCATCTGCTTCTGATGTGAAGAAGACCAAGGCTGCAGAGCGAGCTGCAGTGAAGAAAAGGAAGGCATCAGCTGCGTCAAACTCTTCGGCTGCGAAGAAAATGAAGCCAATAACCAGCTCACTCGACAATCCAATTGATGCTGTTCCGATTTCCTCCATGCCATCAAAGGACCTTGTTCCTTTTGGAGAAGACTATGAGATCCCAAGCGGATCTGATGAAGAAAATCATTCTGCTGCTTCATCAGAGCAGATTGATGAAGAAATTGAAGTGGAAGCAATCCCTTCAACCCCAATCATTTCCTCGCCTATGCCTCAGTTCACAGCTGAAGAGGCCGGTGTTGAGGAACTTGAAGAAGATGTGGATATTGGAAGCACAACGCCAGTGATGAATGATGACTTTTGGGAAAGTCAACATCCAAATTCTCCACTCTTCACCCCAATCCAACAGATACCTCAGTCCCCTGCTCCAACTGTTCAAATGGGCTCTGAAGAAACTCATCCCACTTCATCTGTCCATGAAGAAATTCCAGCCACTAGTGCTGATGAACCTGCTGCTGCTGATCCTCAGACTGCACCTGTTGAGGAACAAGAAATTCCTTAGCCTGAAGAACCTGAGCTCGCGATTCCTGAGGTGGTGATGCAACTCACTGACACCCCTCTGCCAAAGCCAAAGAATCCGTTCTCAAGCAAACAGAAGTTCAAGGCTGAAGATTTCTTTGCCAAGCACGTATTCTTCACTGATTATAATCCATATGATTCTGCTCACATAAGGAAGAGGCGTTTCTGGACTGCCAGCCAAGCCAATTTCTATTCCTCAGTGCTCTTCAACAAAGACAAAGTCTTCGATCATGCACATATTCCTCATGTGGACATGGAGTCTCTGCCCGGCTTTGAGCCAGTCCTCAATGTTCTTCACGACGCAGGACTTCTGAATTTCTACACTGATATCTGTGATTGGAATGAAGAACTCATTCTTCAATTCTATGCAACTCTGCACATCACCGGAGACGCTGAAGACGTGAACTCATGGGTATTAGACTGGATGTCTGAAAATACTCACTACAAGGCACCAGCAACTGAATTGCTTCATGCTCTACCACTCAGTCCTCCACTTGATGGTGCTCGTTGTATCTACAACAAACCAGAACTTTCAAATCACTATATGCAAGTGCTGATGAAGCCTTTGAAGCCAAGGCAGGCCCCACGAACCAAATTCTTCGTCGAGGAATTACTCTATGTGCCTCGGACTCTCTATTGAATTCTGACAAAGACAATGAGTCCATCAAAGGCCACGACTCAAATGATGAAGAAGTCGTTGGCATCATGAAGAATATGCTTTGGGTCTCAAGGAAGAATTTGACTGGTCTGCACCTCCTACGAAGAAATTCAAGAGGGTCAAAATTCCTCCACTGGTGGCCAGCTCTTATTCTTCATCGCGTGACACTGATGAGTATGAAGATTTGGACGACAATGCGGCAGGCCCTGCTACAACAAACAACCCCAACAACGCTGGCGCTCCTCCATCGACTTGAAATTCTTCAGGGGAGTTAGTCCTCAGTTTCAATCCTTTTGGTCATTTGATGACAAAGGGGGAGAAATCTGAGTTAGTCTTCAAGCGGGTCTATATTAAGGGCATTTTTTAAGTTACAACTCTCGTTCTTCTAAAACTTTTATTTGGATCGAGTTGTAATCTTAAACTCGATGGTGCGCTAATACTTTTGTTGCATTATGCTTTGCATGCTTATTCCTCGTTAATGACATTGCACGCATGCTGAATCTCATCAGGCACCATATTTCATCATGCATTTCAAATTCTTCATATTATATATCAAATGCGTGTATGAATTACAAGATATAGGGGGAGATCTCCATGATTCAACTCTTCAAATGTGCATTGCCTCAAAAGCAATTTCCTCACTATGCACATCTTCAGGGGGAGTTCTTCTATATCTTGTAATCAAATTCCTCAATATCAGTGTATACACTTCATATGTTTATCCCCGTTGAAAACATAACCTATGTTGTCATCAATCACCAAAAAGGGGGAGATTGTAAGTGCATCTAGTGCCCCTTAGTGATTTTGGTGTATTGAAGACTTATAGGTTAAGGGACTAATGCGTTTGTGAGTGTACATAGGTCTATAAGTCTATGAGGAGTTTGATATTTACAGAGAAAGTCCACCCCTAAAAATGAAGTTCTTCGACTGAAGACTTTCTGAAGACTTTGAAAGTGAAGAAATTGGTGTGACCTTGAAGACTTGGTATTCATTTGTGGAACATGAAGCGTGAAGACTTTTGTTTTCGTAGTTTCATTTTCTCTTTCTTGAGTCATAGGAAACACCGTACTGTTAAAGGGGGTCGAGGAAATACTAAGGAAAAATTTCCATGTGATGCTCAACTCAAAATCATACACCTACCAATCTCTTCGAGTGAAGCCTTTGGAAATCTCATACAGTTCAGTCACTTTCTTCAGTGACAGAGACGAAGTTCTTCTGGTCGCTGATGAATTTGTTCTGACTGAGGAGTTAGGAATTCGTCAGTGCGAATTACTTACACAATGAGGAACATGATAGCCCTGAGGAATTTGAGAGTCAAATTTCCGACCGTTGCTGTGCTGCGCACCAGCTGTCCCAAAATATCTTATCCACCTAACGGTCATATCATTGAGGGGCATTTATGTCTTATCATGTCGGGCTGCTCCCTAGGCTATAAATAGCCGCCCCCTACAACCACTAGCTGGTTGGCTGCTCCGAGAGAAACTGACACTTGTAATTTGAGAGCAACCCATCCTCCGAGGACTTTGAGCGAAAATCATCGAGTGAGGAAAACCCAAAACCAAACTCCTACAAACCCAAAGTGATTGAGCATCACTGAAGAAATTGATCCTACGTGGATCCGACGCTTGTTACCTTTGAAGACTGTGCTTCTTCCAGATGGTTAGGCGTCAAGGTCTAGAGCATCCAAGAGGAATTGCGGATCACCGAGTGACCAAGTCTGTGAAGGTTTGGAAGTCGCCTGAAGACTTACCACGAGTGATTGGACGAGGTCTGTGTGACTTTAGTTCAAGGAGAATACGGTGAGGACTGGGTGTCCTGAGCTACATGCTCAGCGACTGGGTGTCCGGGACTGTGTGTCCTCGAGTCTAAATACTCAGCCGCTCCAACCAGACGTACAACTGAGACAGCAGTTGGAACTGGTCTACCAAATCATTGTCTTCACCAACCTAACTGGTTCTATTTCCTCAACCCTTTCATTTCCTCATTATTGTGTTGAGTGTTTGTTCATATCCGTGTTTGAAGACTTTGACTGAAGACTTTCTCAATTTCCTTAGTTCAATTTCTTCAGTCTGTATTTCTTCATCTTGTGTTATCCTGTGATTACGCTCTCTGTACTCTATGCTAGTCTTCATTTCATCATGATGACCATGCTTGTATTCTGTTATGCTTACTTCTGAGTACTTATTCCGCTGCTAATAGTTCTTCGCTAAGGAATTTCCTCACCGGCAAATTCCTCAGTGAAGAATTCACAAAAATGGCCTATTCACCCCCCTCTAGTCGACATAACGCACTTTCAAGTCCGAGCGAGTGTTGTTGGCTGAATCCGGATCTTGATCCGATCTGACACCCGGGGGCATGGAAGGTTCCAAGCCCGACAGTTTGGGGTCCGGAGTATCACCCGATCTCTTCGGCCCGATGCCCGACTCTATGTCCGGGACTCGGATCATGTCTTCCTTTGAGTAGGTGTCCGGCTTACTGAGTTTGATGATCCGGACATAATTCGTCCTCAAAGTTGAGGGGCGACCCGTGTGTGGTTCCTCCACTACCGCTATCTCATGGGTGGCCGGCGGGGATCCAATGTCCCTCTGCTCGGGTTTAAGCCCAATCCGTTCATAGACCGTAGCGACTCCCAAAGCGGCGATGCGATCCAGGAGCTCATTAAGAGAGGAGATCTCTACCGGATCCATCTGTTCGGCAATCTCCGAATTGATGCGAAGGTTATGCGTGATGACCCTAGAGGCCATCGTTGGCGCGACAGCCAATGGGGCGGCCATAATGAAGCCGCCAAGTCGGAGGATCTGGTCTACAGCCAGCATTCCTCTAGAGATGATGTCTTCCTTGACAACGAAATGAGCCATCAAGCCTTGCAGTGATGACACAGAAGAACTCTCAATGAAAGCACCAATGTCGGTGTCAAAACCGGCGGATCTCGGGTAGGGGGTCCCGATCTGTGTGTCTTAGGCTGATGGTAATAGGAAGCAAGGGACACAATGTTTACCCAGGTTCGGGCCCTCTCGATGGAGGTAAAACCCTACTTCCTTCTGGATTAATATTGAAGATATGAGTAGTACAAGAGTAGATCTACCATGAGATCGTAGAGGCTAAACCCTAAGAGCTAGCCTATGATGGTATGATTGTAATTGTGATCGGCCTTCTAAGGATCATCCTATCCGGTTTATATAGACACCGGAGAGGGCTAGGGTTTACATGGAGTCGGTTACAAGGAAGGAAATATAATATCCGGATCGCAAAGCTTGTCTTCCACGCAAAGGAGAGTCCCATCCGGACACGGGCCGAAGTCTTGAGTCTTGTATCTTCACGCTTCAATAGTCTGGATGATGTATATAATCCGGCTGTCCGGATACCCCCTAATCCAGGACTCCCTCAACGGCCTAGTGGAATAATGAGCCGTTAATGGGTATAACGTGGTACACTTTTCATTACAGGCCAGTTTCACCACGGGTCGTTAATGGGCCAAGAGTAACAAAGGGCCTCATATGGGACGAAAGAAGTCATGGGCCACACAAGGGCCGGAAGTTAAAACAGGCTGGAATCATATTGGACGGCCCAGATGACGCTACTCGGCCTAATTCCGATAGGGTGTAACGGGCCCTGGGTTAGCGGGCTGTAAATGGGCAATATGCGAACATGCCATTAACAGGCTTTCTGTGGGCCGGCCCGCCACCTTTTGACCAAGTCAAATGGGCCAGCCTTTTCACAGGAATGGGCCTCTGTTGGGCCGTGCCATGTGTCGCAGTATCATAGGCGCCTTCGGTCCAATGAGCGGATGAAATCTATCCCAGCGGTGAGCCGACACGTGTTTCCTCCAGCCAATGATGATTTTACACGTGGAAAATCCCCATTGGTCGGGGCTGTTAACGGGTTATCGGATCCAAAACTCGACCCGATAGCTTAACGGCGTTCCGTTACGGTGGATGCCACGTGGCGGTCACCCTTGACGAAAGCACTTCTGTGACGCGCGATTTATCGTCATGGAAGTGGACACTTCCGTGATGATAATTTTGGTAATGTCATGGAACACTTCTACGACAGCACAGGTATGCCTATCTAGATTCTGTCATAAATGTGTCATGGATGTACATGCATGACAAAAAACGCGACCTACTGTGACAAACATGTATCATCACGGAGGTGTATTTTTTGTAGTGCTACTTGTTACCCATTACGAATTATCTTATCAGAGAACTATCTGTTACCTATAATTTCAGCGCTTGCAGAGAATACCTTGCTGAAAACCGCTTGTCATTTCCTTTTGCTCCTCGTTGGGTTCGACACTCTTATTTATCGAAAGGACTATGATAGATCCCCTATACTTGTGGGTCATCAAGACTCTTTTCTGGCGTCGTTTCTGGGTTGTGAAGCGCCTTTGGTAAGAAAACATTTATATAGTGTGATGAAATTTACTGTCATTTGTGGTTATGGAAAATAATCCTTTGAGGGGCTTGTTCGCGGTATCTTCACACCGACCGGAAGAACAAAGAGTTGTCTCTCAACCTAATGAACCTATTGAAAATATTTATTATTAAATTCCTTCAGGTATGATAGAGATACTGCTAGCTAATCCTTATGTAGGAGATGGAACATTACATCCTGATATGCATCTCGCACTTAAAAGGGTTGTATTTGGCACTTGAAAGGGTGTGTTTTATTAAGTATCCGGTTCTAGTTATCATAAGGTCGAAGTACAACTCCGGGTCGTCCTGTTACGGTGGACACGACTATTCGAATAGATCAATCTTCCCTGCAGGGGTGCATCACATTACCCGACACGGTCGATCCCTCTGGCCGGGCACACTTTCCTGGGTCATGTCCGGCCTCGGGAGATCAACACGTCGCAGCCCTGCCTAGGCTCAATAGAGAGGTCAGAACATCGGTCTAAATCCTAAGCGCGCAGGGGTCTGGGCCCATCGCCCGTTGCACACCTTGCACGTTGCGAACGTGGCCGGAAGCAGACCTAGCCTCCCTAATACAAGACCAGGCGTTCCAGTCCAATCCGGCGCGCGCCGCTTAGTCGCTGACGTCAAGAAGGCTTTGGCTGATACCACGACGCCCATTCCCCATATCTTGTCCCATGTGGCGGTTAGTGCGTATAAGGTGAACGACCCAACTCAGATCAAATACCAAGATCTCGTTAAGCGTGTTATTTTGAAGTAACTTCGAATGCTGACCAGGACTAGACCCACCTGTCTCCTAGGTGGTCACAACCTGCCCTATCGCTCTGTCACAAAGATCCACTCAGAGGGCCGTTTGGACAAATGTCCTTTCAGCCCCCAATATGTGAATCACTCGCGGGTACTCTACGAGCCGACCCCAGTTTAGTCACATCATGTAACCTGTATAGTATGTATCTATGTATGTATGTATGTATGTATGTATACCCGTGATCACCTCCCGAGTGATCACGGCCCGATAATATAGCATGGCAGACGGACAAGAATGTAGGTCCACTAATGATAAACTAGCAACCTATACTAAGCATCTAGGATTGCAGGTAAAGGAATCAACAATCGTAGCAACAATGACATGCTATGCAACAGAATAGGGGCTATCCAATCAATAATAGTAGAAAAACCAATGCAAGAAAAAGAGAGAAGAGAGTGGGCGATATCTGGTTGATCAAAGGGGGTTTGCTTGCCTGGAAGCTCTGCAGACAAATACGGACCCTCGACGGTGAAGTAGTCAACCACCGGGACAACCGCGGTCTCGAGGTCTACCGAAAATAAGTAACGGAGGGGGAACACAATAAATAACAGAGCAATCAAAGTATCACAAAGTATGACATAGCAATAAGCAGTGCTAGGGGTGACCTAACGTTGTGCTAAGCGTTATGGACGGAGCGGGAAATATCCGGTCATATTTTCTCGGCTCCAGGCATTTATCGGACAAACGAACCGGTGGGAAATGTTCCATGTTTGTAGTGTTTGGGGCACATGATAGGTATGTAGGTGGCATATTCGGATTCGTCTCATTTTTCTGATTATTTTTCGTATTTAAATTATTCTCATCGGAGTTACGGTTTATTTTCTATGAATTTACAAAGTTTAAATGATTTTCTGAATTTACAGAATTCTTTTAGTCAGAAAATAAAACAGCAAAATACTTTTGCACCTAGTGCTATTTTTGCCATAGTGTATGACAGTGGGGCCAGTGGGGCCAGTGGGGTTGGGTTGACTAGTCAACATATAAACTGTGTAGGGGCCCACATGTCATTGACTTAGACTTTTGTTAAAATTTGTTTCTTTAAACTAACAGTGGGTCTACATGTCATCTACTATCTAATTAGTTAGCACTACTAATTAGACTAACTAACCGGCTGGCCACCCGCGCGGCTGTGGCACAGCCCGCCACAGACACACACACCACACACACACACACACATACACACACGACGCACACACACCAGCTCATGGCCATGGCCATAGAGCAGCAGCGGCGGCAGCTAACAAGGCTGCGTAGGAGCAGTGTAAGAGCAGCAGCGGGAAGCAGGAGCAAGGAATAACAGCGACGCAGCAGAGCATCAACCAGAGCAGCGGAGTAGCGGGAGGTGGAGGGAGATGGAGGTGAGTTGGGCCTCCCAGCCCCACTCGGGCCTCCCTCTCTCTTACTTTTCTCTCTTTCTTTCTTTCTTTCTTCTTTTTCTGTTTTCTTTCTAATTTGTTTTGTTTTCTATTTACTTTCAATATTATTTAGGTTTTTTAAAATATGAGACTTGGTCCATAATTAGTTATGCAATATTAGGCACTGCCACAAAAGTTTTGGGGGTTATTTAAAATAGTTTGTATTTTCATAAATTAGGAAAGGCAATTTTAATAATGAATTGTCCCTTGTTTCATTTAATTTTGGGCACTCAAGCAATTTATAAAATGTTGGTTAATGAATGACAATTAGGTAGTGAATATTTACTGTTTGAAGGAATAATAATTTAACTTGTTATTTGAATTTGAATTTGACTTGAATTTTAATCAAGTGACAATTGGCTTAGTAGATGATGATGACATGGCATCATTAGGGTGAGGTTACTGTAGCATGAGTCTCGGGGTGTTACAATCTATGAGCAAGAAACAATAACTGGAAAGAAACAAAGAGGAAGGAGAAAAACAAAAACAGGGCAAAAAAACTTACTCCAATGACATCTCTCTCCCTCAAAAGGAATGGGAAATGGGCGGAATGAATGCGAGGGAGAAAAACTACTCTGAGAGAGACAAACGGCCCGCCAGCCCAACTATCGTGACAAACACCCTGGCTCGCTACTAGAATCAACCTGAAAACGGGCCGCGCGACACACAATAGCCGCGAGCGAATGCACCAGCGGGACAAAAATAGGTTTGCACGAATCTTAAAGACAGACGAGATCTGATGGCTCTTGACTTAGACGTGAAGTAGTTATTTCACATCTAGATGTGAAATAGAAAATCTGATATAATGATTGTAATGTTGTAGTCTGTAGATGTGTAATTAATGCACAATTCATTTTTTTGATGCAGTACCATTCCTTCAAGATATATATAATTAATGTAATGTTGTAGCGTGTAGATGTGTAATTAATGCACACGTTCATTTTTTGGTGAAGTACCATATCTTCCTATCTTCAAGATATATAAAATTAATGTAATATTGTAGCATGTAGATGTGCAACTAATGGATACATTCATTTTTTATGCAGTACCATATCTTCAAGATATATCATGTATAGTACAACTAATGTATGTATAACGTGTCGATGTGGAGTTAATGTACACACTCATTGTTCGATGCGATTACATATCTTCAAGGTATAGCCTATAAATATAGAGTTAATGTGAACATTCATTGTTTGATACAATATGCATCTTCAAGATATAGAACTAATGTATGATGTAGCCTCTAGAGTGCAGTTAATTTACATATTAGTTGATTGACATGGTGACATATCTTTAAGATATACAACTGATGCATGTGCCCATATCATCATCTCAAACAAGGCTATATAAACCAAGCCATAGCTAACGAAGTCATGTATCCCACACATTCACAGAGAAGCCACACAAACAATTATAACATCAAAGGGATAGAGAAGGCTCTAGTGTAGCAGATACAAAATCCATAGCCATGGCGAAACTCATGGACTTATGTTTCATCATCCTCACTATTGGGGTAGCTGTCTCGGCTGATGAATGTGAGGGTGACCGACAGGCCATGATCAAGGAGTGTGCGAAGTATCAAAAGTGGCCAGCAAATCCGAAGATAGATCCGTCGGACGCATGCTGCGCCGTGTGGCAAAAGGCAAACATCCCATGCCTTTGCGCTGGTGTCACCAAGGAGAAAGAGAAGATATATTGTATGGAGAAGGTTGGATACGTTGCCAATTTCTGCAAGAAG
Source organism: Triticum aestivum (assembly GCF_018294505.1). Lineage (NCBI taxonomy): Eukaryota > Viridiplantae > Streptophyta > Magnoliopsida > Poales > Poaceae > Triticum > Triticum aestivum. The sequence continues at coordinate 69,251,303 of NC_057795.1, forward strand.
CCGTTCCCACATGGCTACAAGTGCGGAAGTAAGTGAAATATATTAAGGGAATTATGACGATCGGCATTGCATACATGCAGTTTTCATATTTGTTATTCTTCGGATTCACACGATTTCGATTTTAGTTATGCATTTTATATGTTTCTTGTGCTATTCTGATCATATGTTGGGACAAATTGAATGGTCTTGCAGGTTACACATTCCTGGCGTAGTGACTCTAGTTTAGCTGTGGAAGGAGAAGCTTGGCTTTTACATTCGATGTGTGCTTGGCCTCACAATAGCTTTCCTTTCAGATCTGTAATTCGTGAGGTTGTGCTCAGGAAAGTTTATGTTAAGCACTTTGTATGAGAACGTTTCTGAAACTAATAAAGCCTTCTCCTCAAATTGTCTAAATTATCTTTGTTCATATATCATTTTTTGGTTCTACTAGTAAATATGCCCATGCGTTGCAACGGGAGTAAAACAATTAGATTGTGCATATGTGGTAGAAATAAAAAAAGTCTAAAACATATTCCAGGATGAGATCGGGACCTTTAAAATGTGATTTCATAAACTACGTCTGAATCATGTCATGATGAGAAAAGGAACTTCTGTAAGGTCATTTCAAAAGCTAAAAATGTGATGGTCTCATCACGACTTGATTTTCTAAGGCACCACAACAAAATATTTTCTACCTGAGAAACTGTATTGATGGACCCTACCTGAGCTACACTAATTAATGGTGTGTCTCGCCTTCACCTAGGGTCACGGTGTTTACCATGAATAGGAAAACTATAGTACCAGAATAAACATAGAGGTGTATGGAGGCAAATTAGATATTTAATCATTTTTGTATACAACTTACAAAAACTAATTGTAGGAAGTTTTGTCAATTTTTTTGGGCTCAACGTTGTGCAGATTATGGAAACCTTTTTTTACGCGACTCGCATGTACTAAAGAAAATCATGAAACAACCTCTACAAATAAAAAAACTCTATATAAGCAGGTTAGTTTTGTTCGTTATTTACAGATCTGCTTAATTTTTTTGAACATTTTCTAAAATTTACATTCTTCCAAATTTCCGAATATATTTTGAATACATGATAATTTTTCTAAAATCTTGAATATTTTGTGAACATTTTTTCGAAAACGTGATTTTTCATGAATGCAAACATTTTTCAAAATACTGGACATTTTATAATTTTCCAAACATTTTTTGAATTAATGAAAATTTTATGATTTCGCAAAAACAACGTGAATAGTTTTTAAAAATACTGGACATTTTATGATTTCCTAAACACTTTATGAATTCATGAACATTTTATAATTTCCCAATAAAATCCAAAACTGACAACTTTTGGAAATCCCGAATTAATTTGAAGAAGGAAAAAAAGAACCAGAATTAGGGTGAGGTTAATGTAGCATGAGTCTCGGGATGTTACAAATCTACTCCACTACAAAAAATCTCGTCCCAAGAGTTAAGAGGCGGAGTAAGGTGGAAAGTTCTGGTTACGAAATTCTAATGAATCTTCTCGTTCTTGGTTGCTCTTCTCGAATGAGTTGACCCATTACGTTGATGTCTTATTTTCTCTACTTCGGGTAATAATGACGAAGTCGTCATCCTTTCTTCAAGAACTCCATCGTACTTACGAAGGAATAGAGGGTGGGTATTCCAGGGGAAACATGCCTCTACAAGGTTGATTATTTGGTTGATAACATCAGGGAAGGTGGCAGAGAGTAACTCTCTAATTGAAACCTAAGAAAATATCTAGAGCAAAGTAAGGAGGTATCATGGGAAGTCTTGAGTGGGCAGGCAATCGTTCGGTGCCTGAAATAGGGCATGAAAGGGGTTCAAGGCAACGAGAATAAGTATTATGTTTGATAGCAGAATTGATGATCTCTCGAAAGGTGGCTTGTGAATTACATAAGAGGACACACGCGAGGAACAACCTTGGGAATAGGGGGTGTACAGGAGAGTCAGGTTTCGATCCTGTGGAACTGTGGGTTCCACCATGTGGGTTAAATTTTGGAAAGGCGGTGTTGTCTTGCACGATCATGTAAGCAAGGCATGTCAGAGGATAGCCTGTCAGTTATGTCGGCAACAACATCGGTACCATTTTTCTGCTCGTTGAACGAGGCAGACCAATAGGCAAAGTTCTCGTCCATCGGTGGTTACCGGAATGTCATCAACATTAGTAACAGGGTCTTACTGACAGAGTGTTACAACGAGGTGCTTACTTAACCAAGGAATTATCATTGCTCAGTTAACTCAGATTACAAGAAAGGTTAAACCAAACAATGGAAAGGAAAATGTGTTCAAACACATATTTCAGGGGTATATCCTCCCCAAGGGCAAGCAGAGCACGATATCCATGACAGGATAGAAACTAGAAAACCATTTAGGTCAGGGGGGAGGAATTTCATGACATTACCCAAACAACGGTGTTTGGATAATTGACGGGAAAAAATTAGCATTGTGCTTCAAATGTTCTTATTGAAGATCGAAGGACCACAAACATGCTTTAAGATTGCATTGACATGGTCTTCAAGCAAGGTCGGACTTTGGATACTCAAAGGATTCATCAGGAACAACTTATAGAATAAGTCTTACAATTTCCTCATGGAAGAATGGTTAACCTTGCTAAAAAGGAAACTATAACAATAGGGCCCCGACCAGGTGTGCTAGGCATGACATCACATTATCGGGTCATATAAAGACCAATGTTATAACTCTTGGAAATATGTTCCAACCATCATATTTGACCGAGATTCGGATCTGATTGGTGTCAGGATACCTCGGACTCAGGATGCTTGAGAAGAAAAAGGTGCGACACATATTGACGAGATGGCATTTTAAGATTATTGGGAAATGAACTATGGGAGCGAGTTCCGAAACAAAAGTTCATCATTAAATCAAGGAGAGGGCGAGGAGGTGGCTGATGGACTCAGCGACAATTCATTGAGATTTCCCAAAAGATGGATTTGCACAATTATGTGAAGGAGATAACATTTGTAAGATCAAATGATATAACGATGTATGCTGAAGGAGAACATCCACGAGTAAACATTGGTTGAAAGGTGCAACCAAAATATGGGCTTAGGTAGCATGATCAATGTTAGAATGGTGATTCAATAACCAATACACAAAGAATGAAACTATCATTCATTAACTTACATGCAATAGGGTTGCTAGAAGTTTTGAATTTTACACATCACAGTCCAGTTGTCAGTACTCTGGTTAAGAACAACATGGGGACCAAGAACTGAATGTAGACGGTGAGATATATCACTTGTATCAAGAATTCTTAAGAGGTGGTGAAATTCTCACAACTTTCTTGATATATAAAATGATAATACTCCAAGGTAGGACATAAGATAAGTTGGATTGCCAGGAACTCATGGCACACCACAACACTAACAAGTTTGTGTTGGAAAGAAGGTGAGGAAGTAGTTGATGACAACACAAATTACGAAGGATAAGGATGGTAATCCCCATCAGAAATTTGATTGATATCCTGGAAGGAGTCAAAATGTTGTTGATGATCATGAGAAATTTGGTCGAGAGGCTCCACGAAGAAGCAATCAAACAGTGACTGCATCAAGCAAAAGTACTAATGTAGCGAAAGATTATTGGATCCTTGGATACGCCACCAACTCGGAATGAAGCTTGTTGTTCATGGTGGAATGATAAGACGAGGGAATCGACGTAAGATTAGCTCATCGTCGAAGTTGTGCTCTGGGAGTAAGGAACATGTAGCACAGTTAAAATCAGCACGATAATGATATAGCCGAGAAGGACAAGAATGACATGGTCGAGTACAAACTCGTGAGTAAAGGAGATTACTTTAATCATGGTGCGGACCTGATTTATTTATTGGTGTCCTCGAGTGACTAACAACTCGGAACCCAGGAAAAATTGGAATCGGTGAGGAATAATACTTGATGAAGGCTCATAATAAGCAACATGGTTCGGTGCTATTATCGAGATACCAGAGGGTAATACTCGGAGGTAGAGAAAAATAGAGGGTTGACAAGTTTATTGATATGCAGAAGACAAGTACTTTAACTTGTCCGAGAAAAGGAATCAAGGAATATCAATATGGCCGAAACCATAGCTACAAGGGAACCAATTTAATGACACCGAAAGAATTATCCAACTAATTAAATGTTTTGCAAGAAGCTTGTATGACAAGTTCCACATCAGGTCCATGGGCATGAAAACTAAGTTCGTGCAGTTTTTGCAGAAAAGTGAGACTACGTCCTCCTTGTGGCAGTCCTCGACCTTGTTAAGCACAAGGAGGAAGTTGGCCCAGTAACGGTGTACCGTCTCCAGGGGCTCTTGCCTGATGCGGGAGAGACGGTTTAAGTTCGAGCGAGTGTTGTTGGCTAAATCCGGATCTTGATCCGATCTGACACCCGGGGGCATGGACAGTTCTGAGCCCGACAGTTCGGGGTCCGGAGTATCACCCGATCTCTTCGGCCCGATGCCCGACTCTAAGTTCGGGACTCGGGTCATGTCTTCCTTTGAGTAGGTGTCCGGCTTACTGAGTTCGGTGATCCGGACATAATTCGTCCTTAAAGTTGAGGGGCGACCCGTGTGTGGTTCCTCCACTACCGCTATCTCATGGGTGGCGGGCGGGGATCCAATATCCCTCTGGTTGGGTTTAAGCCCAATTCGGTCATAGTCCGTAGCGACTCCCAAAGCGGCGATGCGATCCAGGAGCTCATTAAGAGAGGAGAGCTCTACCGGATCCATCTGTTCGGCAAGCTCCGAATTGATGCGAAGGTTATGCGTGATGACCCGAGAGGCCATCGTTGGCGAGACAGCCAATGGGGCGGCCATAATGAAGCCCCCAAGTTGGAGGATCTGGCCTACAACCAGTGTTCCTCCTGAGATGATGTCGTCCTTGACAACGAGACGAGCCATCAAGCCTTGCAGCGACGACATAGAAGAACTCTCAACGAAAGCACCAATGTCGGTGTCAAAACCGGCGGATCTCGGGTAGGGGGTCCTGATCTGTGCGTCTTAGGCTGATGGTAACAGGAAGCAAGGGACACAATGTTTACCCAGGTTCGGGCCCTCTCGATGGAGGTAAAACCCTACTTCCTGCTTGATTAATATTGAAGATATGAGTAGTACAAGAGTAGATCTACCACGAGATCGTAGAGGCTAAACCCTAAGAGCTAGCCTATGATGGTATGATTGTAATTGTGATCGGCCTTCTAAGGACCATCCTCTCAGGTTTATATAGACACCGGAGAGGGCTAGGGTTTACATGGAGTCGGTTACAAGGAAGGAAATATAATATCCGGATCGCAAAGCTTGTCTTCCACGCAAAGGAGAGTCCCATCCGGACACGGGCCGAAGTCTTGAGTCTTGTATCTTCACGCTTCAATAGTCCGGACGATGTATATAGTCTGGTTGTCTGGATACCCCCTAATCCTGGACTCCCTCAATGGCCCAGTGGAATAATGGGCCGTTAATGGGTATAAAGTGATACACTTTTTATTACGGGCCAGTTTCACCACGGGTCGTTAATGGGCCAAGAGTTACAAAGGGCCTCATATGGGCCGAAAGAAGTCATGGGCCACACATCGGCCGGAAGTTAAAACGGGCTGGAATTATATTGGACGGCCCAGATGATGCTACTGGGCCTAATTCGGATAGGGCGTAACGGGCCCAAGGTTAGCGGGCTGTAAATGGGCAATATGCGAACATGCCTTTAACAGGCTTTCTGTGGGCCGGCCCGCCACCTTTTGACCAAGTCAAACGAGCCGGCCTTTTCACAGGAATGGGCCTCTGTTGGGCCTTGCCGCGTGTCGCCGTATCATAGGCGCCTTCGGTCCAATGAGCGGATGACATCTATCCCAGCGGTGAGCCGACACGTGTTTCCTCCAGCCAATGATGATTTTACACGTGGAAAATCCCCATTGGTCGGGGCTGTTAATGGGTTCTCGGATCCAAAACTTGACCTGATAGCTTAACGGCGTTCCATTACGGTGGATGCCACGTGTCGGTCACCCTTGACGAAAGCACTTTTGTGACGCGCGATTTATCATCATGGAAGTGGACACTTCCGTGATGATAATTTTGGTAATATCATGGAACATTTCAACGACAGCACATGTATGACTATCTAGATTCTGTCATAAATTTGTCATGGATGTACATGCATGACAAAAAACGTGACCTACTGTGACAAACACGTATCATCACGAAAGTGTATTTTTTTTAGTGCTACTTGTTACCCATTACGAATTATCTTATCAGAGAACTATCTGTTACCGATAATTTCAGCGCTTGCAGAGAATACCTTGCTGAAAACCGCTTGTCATTTCCTTTTGCTCCTCGTTGGGTTCGACACTGTTATTTATTGAAAGGACTATAATAGATCCCCTATACTTGTGGGTCATCAAGACTCTTTTCTGGCGTCGTTTCCGGGTTGTGAAGCGCCTTTGGTAAGCAAACATTTATATAGTGTGCTGAAATTTACTGTCACTTGTGGTTATGGAAAATAATCCTTTGAGGGGCTTGTTCGCGGTATCTTCACACCGACCGGAAGAACAAAGAGTTGTCTCTCAACCTAATGAACCTATTGAAAATATTTATTATTAAATTTCTTCATGTATGATAGAGAAATTGCTAGCTAATCCTTATGTAGGAGATGGAACATTACATCCTGATATGCATCTCGCACTTGAAAGGGTTGTATTTGGCACTTGAAAGGGTGTGTTTTATTAAGTATCGGGTTCTAGTTATCATAAGGTCGAAGTACAACTCCGGGTCGTCCTGTTACGGTGGACACGACTATTCGAATAGATCAATCTTCCCTGCAGGGGTGCATCACATTACCCGACACGATCGATCCCTCTGGCCGGGCACACTTTCCTGGGTCATGTCCGGCCTTGGGAGATCAACACGTCGCAGCCCTGCCTAGGCTCAACAGAGAGGTCAGAACATCGGTCTAAATCCTAAACGCGCAGGGGTCTGGGCCCATCGCTCGTTGCACACCTTGCACGTTGCGATCGTGGCCGGAAGCAGACCTAGCCTCCCTAATACAAGACCAGGCGTTCCAGTCCAATCCGGCGCGCGTCGCTTAGTCGCTGACGTCAGGAAGGCTTTGTCTGATACCACGATGCCCATTCCCCATATCTTGTCCCACGTGGCGGTTAGTGCGTATAAGGTGAACGACCCAACTCAGATCAAATACCAAGATCTCGTTAAGCATGTTATTTTGAGGTAACTCCGGATGCTGACCAGGACTAGACCCACCTGTCTCCTAGGTGGTCACAACCTGCCCTATCGCTCTGTCACAAAGATCCACTCAGAGGGCCGTCTGGACAAATGTCCTTTCAGCACCCAATATGTGAATCAATCGCGGGTACTCTACGAGCCGACCCCACTTTAGTCACATCATGTAACCTGTATAGTATGTATGTATGTATATACCCGTGATCACCTCCCGAGTGATCATGGCCCGATAATATAGCATGGCAGACGGACAAGAATATAGGGCCACTAATGATAAACCAGCAACCTATACTAAGCATGTAGGATTGCAGGTAAAGGAATCAACAATCGTAGCAACAATGACATGCTATGCAACAGAATAGGGGCTATCCAATCAATAATAGTAGAAAAACCAATGCAAGAATAAGAGAGAAGAGAGTGGGCGATATCTGGTTGATCAATGGGGGTTTGCTTGCCTGGAAGCTCTGCAGACAAATACGGACCCTCGACGGTGAAGTAGTCGACCACTGGGACAACCGCGGTGTCGAGGTCTGCCGGAAAGAAGTAACGGAGGGGGAACACAATAAATAACAGAGCAATCAAAGTATCACAAAGTATGACATAGCAATACACAGTGCTAGGGGTGACCTAACGTTGTGCTAAGCGTTACGGACGGAGCGGGAAATATCCGGTCATATTTTCTCGGCTCCAGGCATTTATCGGACAAACGAACTGGTGGGAAATGTTCCATGTTTGTAATGTTTGGGGCACATGATAGGTATGTGGGTGGCATATTCGGATTCGTCTCATTTTTCTGATTATTTTTCATATTTAAATTATTCTCATCGGAGTTACGGTTTATTTTCTATTAATTTACAAAGTTTAAATGATTTTCTGAATTTACAGAATTCTTTTAATCCGAAAATAAAACAGCAAAATACTTTTGCACCTAGTGCTATTCTAGCCATAGTGTATGACAGTGGGGCCCGTGGGTTTGGGTTGACTAGTCAACATATAAACTGTGTAGGGGGCCACATGTCATTGACTTAAACTTTTGTTAAAATTTGTTTTTCTTTAAACTAACAGTGGGTCTACATGTCATCTACTATCTAATTAGCTAGCACTACTAATTAGACTGACTAACGGGCCGGCCACCCGCGCGGCTGTGGCACAGCCCGCCACAGACACACACACGACGCACACACACCAGCTCATGGCCATGGCCATAGAGCAGCAGCGGTGGCAGCTAACAAGGCTGCGTAGCAGCAGTGTAAGAGGAGCAGCGGGAAGCAGGAGCAAGGAATAACAGCGACGCAGCAGAGCATCAACCAGAGCAGCGGCGTAGCGGGAGGTGGAGGGAGATGGAGGTGAGTTGGGCCTCCCAGCCCCACTCGGGCCTCCCTCTCTCTTACTTTTCTCTCTTTCTTTCTTTCTTTCTTTCTTCTTTTTCTGTTTTCTTTCTAATTTGTTTTGTTTTCTATTTACATTCAATAGTTTTTCGGTTTTATAAAATATGAGACTTGGTCCATAATTAGTTATTCAATATTAGGCACTGCCACAAAAGTTTTGGGGGTTATTTAAAATAGTTTGTATTTTCATAAATTAGGAAAGGCAATTTTAATAATGAATTGTCCCTTGTTTCATTTATTTTTGGGCACTCAACCAATTTATAAAATGTTGGTTAGTGAATGACAATTAGTTAGTGAATATTTACTGTTTGAAGGAATAATAATTTAAATTGTTATTTGAATTTCAATTTGACTTGAATTTTAATCAAGTGACAATTGACTTAGTAGATGATGATGACATGGCATCATTAGGGTGAGGTTACTGTAGCATGAGTCTCGGGGTGTTACAATCTATGAGCAAGAAACAATAACTGGAAAGAAACAAAGAGGAAGGAGAAAAACAAAAACAGGGCAAAAAAACTTAGGGTGCGTTTGGATTGCAACCAATAGTAGCCATATCAAAAAATTGGCAAGCCCATGGAAATTGGCTAGTGCTTGGATAGCAGCCAAAATTTTGGCTCGCCCGACGTTCCGCCAACGGGCCAGTGCAAATTTTGCCAACACATGGGCGAGCTGGCGGCGCCGAAAAGCTCCGCCAAAATATTGGCAGCGCCCACGCCCGCTCACTCCACGGGGCCTGCTTAATTATCGCAGCTAACTCACGATTGACCCTGAAAGTGATTTGTAGATCGGCATATTTCTCCTGTTCCCTGATCGTTTGGTGGTAGGTACTCTTTTTTGGCTCAACAAATCCGCATGTGCATGCAGGAAGATAGCTACCTAATTACCACAAAATTAGCATGAGTCGTGTAGGTTTATTAATCCGCTAAGCAGTACTTAATTTGATTATTATACTAGTACGGTCGAGTAGCAGCCCTACCTCATAGAACTACTCCTGAAAAGCACGGAACTATTTTTACCTAAAGAAGGGATATATGTTTTGACGAATGAAACATTGCTTTTGCATGCCCATTTTTTTGTTACTTTTTGTGTATTGTAGCTATTAAAAAAATCATTTCACATTTTTTTGCGGGGCATGTCACATTATTTTTTGACTTGGAATAAAAATAAGCATGGAATAAGCCTAATTCCCAAAGTTTGTCGCGTTAGTTGGCAACAAACCAAATGACAGCTCAGTTATTTTGCCAAAAAATTGGTAGAAACATTGGCTCTAAACCAAACAAGAACAACCAACCAATATTTTGGCCATGCCCTCACTTTGGTCATGCCAAAAAATTTGGTGGGGCTAGTTGGGGCACAAACCAAACACACCCTTACTCCAATGACATCTCTCTCCCTTAAAAGGAATGGGAAATGGGCGAAATGAATGCGAGGGGGAAAAACTACTCTGAGAGAGACAAACGTCCCGCCAGCCCAACTATCGTGACAAACACCCCGGCCCGCTACTAGTATCAACCTGAAAACGGGCCGCACGACACACAATAGCCGCGAGCGAATGCACCAGCGGGACAAAAATAGGTTTGCGCGAATCTTAAAGACAGACGAGATCCAATGGCTCTTGACTTAGACGTGAAGTAGTTATTTCACATCTAGATGTGAAATAGCAAATCTGATATAATGATTGTAATGGTATAGTCTGTAGATGTGTAATTAATGCACAATTCATTTTTTTGATGCAGTACCATTCCTTCAAGATATATATAATTAATATAACGTTGTAGCATGTAGATGTGTAATTAATGCACACGTTCATTTTTTGGTGAAGTACCATATCTTTCTATCTTCAAGATATATATAATTAATGTAATATTGTAGCATGTAGATGTGCAACTAATGGATACATTCATTTTTTATGCAGTACCATATCTTCAAGATATATCATATATAGTACAACTAATGTATGTATAACGTGTCGATGTGGAGTTAATGTACACACTCATTGTTCGATGCGATTACATATCTTCAAGGTATAGCCTATAAATATAGAGTTAATGTGAACATCCATTGTTTGATACAATATGCATCTTCAAGATATAGAACTAATGTATGATGTGGCCTCTAGAGTGCAATTAATGTACATATTAATTGTTTGACATGGTGACATATCTTCAAGATATACAACTGATGCATGTGCCCATATCATCATCTCAAACAAGGCTATATAAACCAAGCCATAGCTATCGAAGTCATGTATCCCACACATTCACAGAGAAGCCACACAAACAATTATAACATCAAAGGGATAGAGAAGGCTCTAGTGTAGCAGATACAAAAGCCATAGCCATGGCGAAACTCATGGGCTTATGTTTCATCATCCTCACTATTGGGGTAGCCGTCTCGGCTGATGAATGTGAGGGTGACCGACAGGCCATGATCAAAGAGTGTGCTAAGTACCAAAAGTGGCCAGCAAATCCGAAGATAGATCCGTCGGACGCATGCTGCGCCGTGTGGCAAAAGGCAAACATCCCATGCCTTTGCGCTGGTGTCACCAAGGAGAAAGAGAAGATATATTGTATGGAGAAGGTTGGCTACGTTGCCAATTTCTGCAAGAAGCCGTTCCCACATGGCTACAAGTGCGGAAGTAAGTGAAATATATTAAGGGAATTATGACGATCGGCATTGCATACATGCAGTTTTCATATTTGTTATTCTTCGGATTCACACGATTTCGATTTTAGTTATGCATTTTATATGTTTCTTGTGCTATTCTGATCATATGTTGGGACAAATTGAATGGTCTTGCAGGTTACACATTCCCTCCTCTGGCGTAGTGACTCTAGTTTAGCTGTTGAAGGAGAAGCTTGGCTTTTACATTCGATGTGCTTGGCCTCACAATAGCTTTCCTTTCAGATCTGTAATTCGTGAGGTTGTGCTCAGAAAAGTTTATGTTAAGCACTTTGTATGAGAACGTTTCTGAAACTAATAAAGCCTTCTCCTCAAATTGTCTAAATTATGTTTGTTCATATATCCTTTTTTGGTTCTACTAGTAAATATGCCCATGCGTTGCAACCGGAGTAAAACAATCAGATTGTGCATATGTGGTAGAAATAAAAAAAAAGTCTGAAACATATTCCAGGATGAGATCGGGACCTTTAAAATGTGATTTCATAAACTACGTCTGAATCATGTCATGATGAGAAAAGGAACTTCTGAAAGGTCATTTCAAAAGCTAAAAATGTGATGGTCTCATCACTACTTGATTTTCTAAGGCACCACAACAAAATATTTTCTAGCTGAGAAACTGTATTGATGGACCCTACCTGAACTACACCAATTAATGGTGTGTCTCGCCTTCACCTAGGGTCACGGTGTTTACCCTGACTAGGAAATCTATAGTACCAGAATAAACATAGAGGTGTATGAAGGCAAATTAGATATTTAATCATTTTTGTATACAACTTACAAAAACTAATTGTAGGAAGTTTTGTCAATTTTTTTGGGCTCAACGTTGTGCAGATTATGGAAACCTTTTTTTACGCGACTCGCATGTACTAAACAAAATCATGAAACAACCTCTACAAATAAAAAAAACTCTATATAAGCAGGTTAGTTTTGTTCGTTATTTACAGATCTGCTTAATTTTTTTTGAACATTTTCTAAAATTTACATTCTTTCAAATTCCCGAATATATTTTGAATACATGATTATTTTTCTAAAATCTTGAATATTTTGTGAACATTTTTTCGAAATCGTGATTTTTCATGAATGCAAATATTTTTTCAAAATACTGGACATTTTATAATTTTCCAAACATTTTTAGAATTAATGAAAATTTTATGATTTCGCAAAAACAATGTGAAATGTTTTTAAAAATACTGGACATTTTATGATTTCCTAAACACTTTATGAATTCATGAACATTTTATGATTTCCCAATAAAATCCAAAACTGACAACTTTTGGAAATCCCGAATTAATTTGAAGAAGGAAAAAAAGAACCAGAATTAGGGTGAGGTTACTGTAGCATGAGTCTCGGGATGTTACAAATCTACTCCACTACAAGAAATCTCGTCCCAAGATTTAAGAGGCGGAGTAAGGTGGAAAGTTCTGGTTACGAAATTCTAATGAATCTTCTCGTTCTTGGTTGCTCTTCTCGAATGAGTTGACCCATTACGTTGATGTCTTATTTTCTCTACTTCGGGTCATAATGACGAAGTCGTCATCCTTTCTTCGAGAACTTCGTCGTACTTATGAAGGAATAAAGGGTGGGTATTCCGGCGGAACGGGCCTCTACAAGGTTGATAACATCAGGGAAGGTGGCACAGAGTAAATCTTGAATTGAAACTTAAGAAAATATCTAGAGCAAAGTAAGGAGGTATCATGGGAAGTCTTGAGTGGGCAGGCAATCGTTCGATGCCTGAAATAGGGCATGAAAGGGGTTCAAGGCAACGGGAATAAGTATTGTGTTTGATAGCAGAATTGATGATCTCTCAAAAGGTGGCTTGTGAATTACATAAGAGGACACACGCGAGGAACAACCTTGGGAACAGGGGGTGTACAGGAGAGTCAGGTTTCGATCCTGTGGAACTGTTGGTTCCACCATGTAGGTTAAATTTTGGAAAGGCGGTGTTGTCTTGCACGATCATATAAGCAAGGCATGTCAGAGGATAGCCTGTCAGTTATGTCGGCAACAACATCGGTACCATTTTCCTGCTCGTTGAACGAAGCAGACCAATAGGTAAAGTTCTCGTCCATCGGTGGTTACCGGAATGTCATCAACATTAGTAACAGGGTCTTACTGACAGAGTGTTACAACGAGGTGCTGACCTGACCAAGGAATTATCATTGCTCAGTTAACTCAGATTACAAGAAAGGTTAAACAAAAAAATGGAAAGGAAAATGTGTTCAAACACATATTTCAGGGGTATATCCTTCCCAAGGGCAAGCAGAGCACAATATCCATGACAGGATAGAAACTAGAAAACCATTTAGGTAAGGGGAGAGGAATTTCATGACATTACCCAAACAACAGTGTTTGGATAATTGACGGGAAAAAATTAGCATTGTGCTTCAAATGTTCTTATTGAAGATCGAAGGACCACAAACATGCTTTAAGATTGCATTGACATGGTCTTCAAGCAAGGTCGGACTTTGGATACTTAAAGGATTCATTAGGAACAACTTATAGAATAAGTCTTACAATTTCCTCATGGAAGAATGGTTAACCTTGCTAAAACGGAAACTATAACAATAGGGCCCCGACTAGGTGTGCTAGGCATGACATCACATTATCGGGTCATATAAGGACCAATGTTATAACTCTTGGAAATATGTTCTAACCATCATATTTTACCGAGATTCGGATTTGATTGGTGTTAGGATACCTCGGACTCAGGATGCTTGAGAAGAAAAAGGTGCGACACATATTGATGAGATGACATTTTAAGATTCTTGGGAAATGAACTATGGGAGCGAGTTCCGAAACAAGGAGAGGGCGAGGAGGTGGCTGATGGACTCAGCGACAATTCATTGAGATTTCCCAAAAGATGGATTTGCACAATTATGTGAAGGAGATAACATTTGTAAGATCAAATGATATAATGATGTATGCTCAAGGAGAACATCCATGAGTAAACATTGGTTGAAAGGTGCACCCAAAATATGGGCTTAGGTAGCATGATCAATGTTAGAATGGTGATTCGATAACCAATACACAAAGAATGAAACTATCGTTCATTAACTTACATGCAATATGGTTGCTAGAAGTTTTGAATTTTACACATCACAGTCCAGTTGTCAGTAATCTGGTTAGGAACAACATGGGGACCAAGAACTTAATGTAGACGGCGAGATATATCACTTGTATCAAGAATTCTTAAGAGGTGGTGAAATTCTCACAACTTTCTTGATATATAAAATGGTAATACTCCAAGGTAGGACATAAGATAAGTTGGATTGCTAGGAACTCATGGTACACCACAACACTAACAAGTTTGTGTTGGAAAGAAGGCGAGGAAGTAGTTGATGACAACACAAATTACGAAGGATAAGGATGGTAATCCCCATCAGTAATTTGATTGATATCCTGGAAGGAGTCAAAATGTTGTTGATGATCATGAGAAATTTGGTCGAGAGGCTCCACGAAGAAGCAATCGAACAGTGACTGCTGTCGTGGTTCTAAGCCTGACAGTAGAGTGGGGGGTAGGTATGGAGAGGCAAGGTCCTAGCTATGGAGAGGTTGTAAGCACAAAGGATGTACGAGTTCAGGCCCTTCTCGGAAGAAGTAACAGCCCTACGTCTCGGAGCCCGGAGGCGGTCGAGTGGATTATGATTGTATGAATTACAAGGTGCCGAACCCTTCTGCCTGTGGAGGGGGGTGGCTTATATAGAGTGCGCCAGGACCCCAGCCAGCCCACGTAGGAGAGGGTTTAAGGTGAGTTAAGTCTGGGGCGTTACTGGTAACGCCCCACATAAAGTGCCTTTACTATCATAAAGTCTACTTGATTACAGGCCGTTGCGGTGCAGAGTGCCTCTTGACCTCCTGGTGGTCGAGTGAGTCTTCGTGGTCGAGTCCTTCAGACCAGTCGAGTGAGTCCTCGTTGGTCGACTGGAAGGCGACCTCTTCTAAGGATGTCCTAGGGTAAGTTACTTGGATCAGGTCCATGATCCTACCCTAGGTACACAACCCCATCATTAGCCCCCGAATGGATTGAGGCTTCGAGTGAAGGAGTTGATGTCGTTTCCGATTGACCTTTGCGCTCTAGTTGTGCGCTGTTCTGGACCAAAGAATCTCTTCGTTGACAGGGAGCAATTTGCCTTCAGTCGACTCGATCCATTCTGTTTTTACGTCGAGTGATCTTTCGGGCTTCGACGATCTCCGAGCGACGGATCGCCGGAAACACCGCGTCTGACAGACTGATTTGTTGCTCGCGGATTCCGCGGGATGCGAAATTTGGGGGCGCGCGCGTTGCGGGGCGGACCGCGGCGTTCGGATGGGACGGGGCATAGACGCCTCGATCTCCGCGCCGCCTTTTTCGCCACGTATCCAGCCTGCATAACTGCTCTCAGATATGATTAGATCGACCGGGCCCGCATGTCAGCCACTCGGAAGGGACCTTATAAATGCGCCCGACGAGGATTTCTGTGCTGCGCCCCAGCATTCTCCCTCTATCTCTGCTTCCTTCTTCCCTGCTCAGCGTGCTCGCTCTCGCCCCCGCGCCACTTCCCTTCGCGCATCTCTCCGGCGACCATGGCAAAGGAGAAGACGGCGGCGCTGGAGCGCGCCAAGAAGGCGTCAGCGTCGGAGAAGGCGAAGGGGAGATCCACCAGCCGCGGAGGGTCCTCGTCCAGGTCCCGCCTGCCGAAGGGCTGGGTCCAAGGAGACTGGATCCAGTCGACCATCACAGAGAAGGACCTCCTCGACATGGCCAACGAGGGCTTGATCCCTCACGGAGCTGCGAGGTTGCCGGGGGAGGAGTGGCATCCACAGCCAGAAGAGGGTGAGTGTGTGCTTTTGGCCACTCATGTTGATCGTGGGTTTTCCTTGCCGCCAAGTATTTTCTTCCGTGGCTTCTTGAATTTCTTTGGAGCGCAGCTTCACCACTTTACCCCAAACTCCATTGCCTATCTTGCTGCATTCGTGTCCATGTGTGAGGGTTTCTTGGGCTGTCGACCGCACTGGGGTTTGTTCAAACATATCTTCACGTGTCGCTCTCAGACCGTGAAGAAGGCGAGCCCAGGTGATGAGA
This sequence comes from Triticum aestivum, assembly GCF_018294505.1. NCBI lineage: Eukaryota > Viridiplantae > Streptophyta > Magnoliopsida > Poales > Poaceae > Triticum > Triticum aestivum. The sequence goes on from NC_057795.1 coordinate 69,267,669, forward strand.
AAACCCGAGTCGTCCAAATGTGTGGGGGCCTGGGGATCCAGGTGAGGAATAAGAGCACCTTCCCGCCCATGACCTTTCCCGAGTCCGTCAGAGGCTGGCAGTCGACTTGGTTCTACTGCCAGGTCCAGTCGACGCCAGGGCAGTCGAGTGGACTCCCTCCGTTTACCATGGACCGAGTGAACAAGCCCTCCCCCCTGAAGCTGATTCCGGAGGAGAAAGCCGACGTGAAGATGTTGATGGAGCGCGTGGTGCAGTTGGTTCGGGAGGGGGTGACGGGCATGGATCTTCTGGAGGTCTTCCTCAGGCGTCGCATCCAACCCCTTCAATTCCGGAGCCACTGCATGTGGTTGTACTGTGGGACCGAAGACGAGACTAGAGTCCATCCAGAAGCAGTCGACGACGTCACTCTGGAAAGATGGATGGTAGCCGTTACCGGAAACAAGGACAACCCGCGCGGAGCCAGAAGGATTCCTCCACTCGACCACAATAGCGACCCAAACAAGGTACACTTGCTCTGCTCTCTACTGCGCCCTTGTCGTATTCATTTCTGTTAATCCTGCCGACTGGTCGACTGATTCTTGTCTGGGCATTTGTTAGGCCCTCACCGAGCTGTACTCGATGCCCAATGGGGCACAAGCTTCGACTGAGGAGGGCGAGGCGAGCGGAGGCGAGAGCCAGGAAGAGGAGGAATGGGACTCGGATGTCACAGAGGATGATGACGACGATGATGATGATGTCGATGATGAAGACGACGTCGAGGACGAGGAAGAGGAGGAGGAGGAGGTCGTGCCACCGCGCTCGGAAAGGCGGTCGAAGCTCGTCAACGACCCTTCGACTGAACGTGGCAAGGGGGTTGCGACGCAGTCGACCAAGCGCCCTAGGACCACCTCTCCAGCGCCGACTGAAAAGGCGCCGAAGCAGCCCAGGGCGGCCTCGTCGAAGCCGATCAAACTCTTGCCGAAGATGAAGGTGTCCATCCCTACCATATCAGGGTAACCGTGCTGCTCATATTTTCTTATTCTGTGTGAACTTTATTTCTGGTCGACGCTGAAGTTAGTCGACTGATCCTTTGGAGTTGCAGTGCTGCTACTTCTGAGACCTCGGCCCGGGCCGATGACCACGAGATGGAGGATGCGGCAACTTCGAACCCAGGTACTGTATTCTTAACACCGTTCTTAGTCGACTGACTCGCGATCTCTGATCCTGATCCTTCTCCGCAGCTCCACCCAACACTGTTATCAATCTCCCTGACGACGACGAGGATGAAGAACCACTGACGCGCAGGAGGAGTCGGAAAGCGTCCTCCAGTAAGGTACCTCAGGATGTGACGGCGCCTGAGATTCTGACTGTGGAGGAAGGGAACACCACTCGACACACGGTGTCCTTCGCAAATCCACTGACGAGTGCTCAGCAGCCCTCCCTCTTTACAACGCACCACGTCCCAGAGGACCAAGCTGGCGCAGCGAAGGAGGCAATACGCCAGGTGGGACTCATGATGGAGCAGCTGAAGACCATCCGGGACGCGAGCCAGGCAGCTTATGACGCCAGTTCTGCCCTCCAAAGCAATGTCCAGGTCAGTCGACCGCTGTTTGTTCTGTTGGATATGCTACCAAAAACTTTTCTTTTCCGGAATTTATATTAGTCACCCACTGGGTGTGTCGAATGAACTCTGTGTTAGCGGGGGCACGCTGAGTGCACCCGCTGGGTGTAGTCCCCAAGGCTAAGGTCGACTGCTGGCAGTCGGCCTTAGGCTTTATGATGTCGATCTTTTTGTCAGTCGACTGGTCGACTGGATTTCACAAACCGGTGGGGGCACGCTGAGTGCACCCACTGGGTGTAGTCCCCAAGGCTAAGGTCGACTGCTGGCAGTCGGCCTTAGGCTTTATAATGTCATTCTTTCTGTCAGTCGACTGGTCGACTGGATTTCACAAACCGGTGGGGGCACGCTGAGTGCACCCACTCGGTGTAGTCCCCGAGACTGTGGTCGACTGCTTGCAGTTGATCACAGTCTTAGAGAATGCATCTCTCTCTTTTTTTTGTTTTTTTTTGAGGTCGACTGGTCGACTTTGTCTTCAATAGGATTAGTGGGGGCACGCTGAGTGCACCCACTGGGTGTAGTCCCCGAGACTACGGTCGAATGTTTGTATTCGGCTGTAGTCTTAGAAACGTGTGTTTTTCCCTTTTTCAGTCGGAAGTGAATTATATTTGACATTTAGTCGATTGGTTCTTCGCAGAACTCTTGTGATCTTGTCGCTCGCTACTCAGAGCTGGAACAAAAACATACTCAAGTCGAGCTGAGCTTGAAGCTGGTTCAGGAGAAGCTGACAAAGGCAAAGGAGGAGACCGAAGGTATGTTTGGTGAGACCCTGACGACTGCTTTTCCCCTTGCTTGTTTCAGCATCTGATCTTGCGGTAACTTGCAGGTAAGGTAAGGGAGGCCCAGCAGAAGAAAGACCTTGAGCTAGCTGAGAAGATCAAGCTTGCTGACGAGAAGTTAGCTTCAGTCACCAAGCTCGAACAAGACAATACCAATCTGAAAGCTGCTCTTGGGATTGCCAACAAGGAGGTCAGTCGACTGAGAACTGACAAAGCTGCCCTGACCGACCAAGTCAGCAAATTAACTGAGAAGAAAACTGAACTGGAGGCCTTCCTGAGTGGCCTTGCCAAGAAGCTGTTTCTTATGCTTGAAGGTAAACCTCTATGCTTGGCAGACATTTCCAATTGTGATTTTTCCATTCGACCGTCCTCTTGACTTAGTGACCACCCTTGCAGAATTTTGTCAAAACTTTGAAGAAGAAACTAGCCGGCTGGAGCCAAACCTCGACCCCGTCAATTCTCCGGTGAACGACGAAGTTGCCATGGAAGTTTTCCGACTGGAGTCTCGTGTTGCAACTGTTGTGGACTATCTCGCAAGGCTGAAGGCCGCCACATCTCGCATCGACTCGACGCTCTGGCCTGAGGAGACACTTCAGAATGACCTTGAGTCGCTGATGGCCCGCTTGAACACGATCCCTGGTCGAGTGCAGGAGTGGAAGAAGTCTTCGGCTCGGTGTGGTGCAGATGTCGCTCTGTGTCTGGCCCGAGTCCACTGCAAAGATGCACGAGAGGAGAAGCTGGAGGCCCTTCGGGTGGCCAATACCAAGAAGCACGACTTCAGGTCCTTTATGGAGACTTTCCTTGCAGCTGCCACTCGGATCGCCGACGGAATTGACCTTGATGAATTTGTTGCACCTTCCAGCCCTCCACAGGAGGGGTAAAAAACTTCTTCTGGCTCGACGCTTTAAATTTGCCTCGGTATGCCGAGTGAAATTGTAACCGACAAACCTTAACGGGCTTGACGCCTGAGCACTTTCGGTTCCTTTAGATATCGATTCAAACTTGAATTTGGCGCTTGAATATGATTGCCTTCGGCTCGGAATGTCTTTTGCAGGTTCAAAGCAAGGTGCCTGTACTGCAATCGACTTATTCTTTAGTCCACTTAGGCGAGCACTGGGCTGCAGCTAAGCCCCCCGAGTGAGAGGGTTGCTCTCCACTCGGCAGGGTTTTTATACCTTAGGCGAGCACGGGGCTGCAGCTAAGCCTCCGAGTGAGAGGGTTGCTCTTCACTCGGTAGGATTTTTATAACTTAGGCGAGTGCTTGGACTGCAGCTAAGCCCCCGAGTGAGAGGG